>NW_005871087.1:3150124-3184079 GCF_000147115.1 Myotis lucifugus
CCTTAGATGATACAGTTATTCCTTATGGCCAACCATGTTTGATTGCTGGATCGACAGCTGATTCATCTATCGATATATCTAGGCTTGGTCACTCAGGAAATAAATAATTATAAAATAATGAAGCTATTAAGGAATGTATGTACAGAGTCAAGAAGGTACGTATCTAGGGAGGGAGGGAGGAAGGAAGGAAGGAAGGAAGGAAGGAAGGAAGGAAGAAAGGAAGGAAGGAAGGAAGGAAGGAAACTTTTCATTTGAAGAGGGTGGGTGCTTTCTTCAAAAAAATCAAGGTGGAACCTAGTGTTTGATGACACTCAGGAAATGTGGGAAGGTCCCTTCCCAGCAGATTGGCTACTGTCTCCTACACTTTTCCCATCTCCCACTCCTCTCCTAATGTCTGGAAGTAAGCTGATGGGGTGCACCCTTGTCAGCAATGAGACTCACCTCTATGTCTAAAGCAGGTGCCAGCAAGTAAATGCAGCATTCCCTGAAGAACCCAAAGAAATCTCCAGAACAAAAATAAAATGCAAAGCAAAATTAGAAGAAGATACTACTTTACACCCATTAGTAGCAATACTTAGAAAAAATAAACTAACCAGTGTTAGTAAGAATGGGAAGAAATTGAAATCCTTGTGTACTGTTAGTGGAAATGTAAAATGGTCAGTTGCTGTGGAAAACAGCATGGCAGTTCCTCAAAAATTTAAAAATAGAATTATCATAAGATCCAGCAATTCCACATTTGGGTGTATAATAAAAATAATTGAAAGTAGGGTATCAAGTAAATATTTGCATGTCCATGTTCAGAGCAGTCTTATTTAAAACAGCTAACTGTGGAAGAAGCCCAAATATCTATCCATGAATGAATGCATAAGTGAAATCTGGTGTATACATACAACAGAGTATTATTCAGCCTTAAAAAGAAGGAACTTATGACATATGCTAAAATATTATGAACCTTGAGGACTTTATGCTTATACCACTGAGCTGTATACTGAAAGATGGTTAAAATGGCAAATTTTGCATGTATTTTACCACAATGAAAAATGGAAAAACCTGTTAAATCACTAAATAATTTTGTTTTTTAAAAAAACAGCAGTTGGGCCCTAACTGGTTTGGCTCAGTGGATAGAGCGTCGGCCTGCAGACTGGAAGGTCCTAGGTTTGATTCCGGTCAAGGGCATGTACCTTGGTTGCGGGCACATCTCCAATAGGAGGTGTGCAGGAGGCAGCTGATCGATGTTTCTCTCCCATCGATGTTTCTGACTCTCTATCCTTCTCCCTTCCTCTCTGTAAAAAATCAATAAAATATATATTTTTTAAAAAACCAGCAGTTGGGATGATGCTTAAAATTACAAAAATAGAAGAATGGATAAACAGGGAACCAGTGCTGATAGGAAATACAAGGCTAAAACCAATGAAATGGGGAAAAACATAAATATTTTGCATGAGTCAGGGAATAATCCACCCAAATTATGGAGCTTAAGCACCTTAAGCATAACAATATAGTGGAAAAGAATTTTTAAATCAAAAAGAAGATGCATAATAGTAGACAAATGCACAGCTAGAGCAGAAAATTTTATCTTGCCTCTCTAAGAAATTGACAGATTAAATAAGTAAAAAAATAATAGCAGTGCTATAGAGGAAATATAACAATCAAGAGGCTAGACTAGACTAACAAATGTACATCTACACATATCTAAATGCTTTGTGCTCTGAAAATAGAATATACATTTTCTTGTAACACATTGACTACATGTGACTTTCTAAAGCCACCAAAATGAAGTCATTCTCAGAGGCCACAATGGAAAGAAAATGAAATTTAACACATAAAGATACTTCTCCTCCAAAAATCAAGGAAACAAAACTAAATATAACAGAAGGAAGACACTAATAAAAGAAAATTTCTGAAAAACACATCTACTAAAAAAGTAGAATTTAGTGAGGCTTAAAGTAAATTTTCTAAAAAGCTCCCTAAAATAAAGAAAAAACAAACTTTTGAAATTATGATGTTCCAAAGAGAGAAGGTTGCAAGAAATTAACTTTAGGAAAAAAATTAAAAATACACAAAGAAGACAACTTTGGGGGGGGGGCAAATAATTGTAGTTACAGAGGATTATTGAATAAAAATAAAAGGTAGATAAGGAAAAGTAGAAAAAATATCTTTACCTTTAAGCCAATATATTAAATAGAAAATATTCTTTGGGATATATATATATATATATAAATATATATATATATATATACATATATATATATAAATATATATATATATATACATATATATATATATACATATATATATATATATATATATATATATATTATTGGCTCACAAAGAAAAATGAAAGGCAAGTTCTACTGTTAAAAGTATTACTAGACCTATCAGATTTTTTAAATAGGGAAATGTCCAATTTTGAGTTTTTTCCACACAAAAAAATGTTGTGGAAAAAATAGACAATTGCCTCTGTTACTATTATTTAACACAAAATCATTTTCATTAGGATTTCTTTTACAACTAAAAGTAAATCAATAAAAAGTTAAGTGAAATAAAATAATTTAAAATAAAAAATAATGAAGACGCAAAATATGCATTTTATTTATCAAGGTCTTACCAAAGTGCAATAAGTGGTCATAAACATGGAACAAATCATAAATTCAAAATGTTTTTAGTATCTATTCATATCTAAAGCCTGTGGAGTATTTATATATATACAGAGTGTATAATCATATCTCTTCAACTATCCTGTGGAAAATAGATTTATTTGTGCTAAACAAAGATTCTAGGAAATGCATGTCCTAACAATTTAGAGATATATGGGAAACAGATGCTTCCAAGCACAAAAGAATTTATTTCTCTGCAGATGTTGCCATGGAAGGTCTTATGTTGTCCTGTTGTTGTGGCGAGCACATATGAAAGAGAAGCACAGTGCTGCTTTAATCCACAAAGACTCTCTCACTAATGGAAGCCCACAATATTTTCCAGAACCCACCACCACAAGATAGCAGATGGTGATGGTACAAATTACAGAAAATTGTTAAGACATTCTATGTTGAATACATTAGAACATGCATTACAAGGTTAATAATGGAGCTACAGACATTAGCAGATAGACAAGAGGAAAAGATTCTCTCAAAATGAGATTCGAATGAGAAAGAAAGCCAACTAGTGTGGCATATTAGCAAAGCCAGGGCTATCATTGTGCAAACTTAAATGTATAAAGGAAAGAATGTGAGCTCCCTCTTAAAGTTTGTACCTCACTGCGGAGGACCGGATATTTCTTCAACATTTATGGTCCATGGCTATGCACCACAGTTGGTGCTGGGGACTTGGAATTCCAAACTGGAAAGGCCCAAAATTTCCTCTTTTGAAATCACCATCCAGTTGTTGCCATTAAATAATGCCGGTGTGTGATGAGTAGAGAGAGCGGTCCAGATTGGGAATAATTAACTAGGTCGGAGAAAGAAGAAAATGAGGGAAAAGGTGACATAGGACTTGGGAGCTGGGGTACTGTGGGGAGCAAGCAGGCGTGTTTAGAGAACTGTGAGAAAGCAGGCTTTATTGACTCACAAGTGAGAGGGAGCCAGGATGGGGCCTGAGGGCTGTATGTGGCTGGGACCCAGCTTAAAGGGCTGACGATGCGAATGCAAAGTGTTCGCCTTGTGTCCTCAGTGTTGGAAAGCAGCTGCAGTGACATGGCCAGACTTGCATTCTGGAAATCCTCGAGGTGCATGGGGCCAATGGAGACAGGGAAAAACCAGTGAAGACAAAGGATGCAATAGTGAAAGCAAGCAACAATTAGGGCCCGAGTTCATTTTACCCTGAGGTGGGTAAAAATATGTGGCGAATAAAGTAATGAAAAGGCTATCTCCACTGTGTTTAATTTTTTTTTAATGGAGAAAAGGAGAGAGAGAAGGAAAGAGGAAAGAGGCCAAAAAGGGGGAAAGAGCCAGACTTCAGCTTAACAATTCCACTGTTCGTAAAGGATTAAAATTTAGGATGACCAAATCCCAATTTTTCTTAGTACACACCATATTCTTTCCTAGTATTCTTATGTTCTTGTCATAGCTTCCCCCCACACTTAATGGCTCCTGGACATTTCCTCGTTCTTCTTTATAGCAGTCTGATGTCTGTACTAGTGACCCACTTCAAATTCCTTTCCATCAATTCTTTTCACATTCACAATGACCTGTCTCTGCTGAAAACAAGACTAGGCACACTTGAGTATATGATGCATTTTATTCTTCCTAACTATTTTATGTGTTCCCATTGCCTTCCTAATTAATGTTATGCTTCCTAGAAGTCAGAGAGTTCTAATAATTTGTAAGCATTTCAGTACCTAACAAAGTGTTGAGCCCAGAGGAGCATCAAATTTAAGAGCCATAAGGGACCTTAAAATTACCTTATAAAAATCTCTTGTGTTATAAATGAGGAAAATCTTACTCAGAAAGATTAAGAGTCTTACTCGGGATTACACCAGTAGAGAAAGAATTAGGATTAGAACCTTGCATTTATTGAGTGAAGCATATTTTTTTGAGAGCCTACTATGTAGCAGCTCATTTCATTATTTTAGTTTTTGAAAACATATTCTTATTGATTTCAGAGAGGAAGGAATGGGGAGAAATAGATACATCAATGATGAGATTTATTCCTCAGCTGCCTCCTGCATGCCCCATACTGGGGATCGAGCCTGCCACCCCGGGCATGTGCCATGACCTCCTGGTTCATGGGTTAATGCTCAACCACTGAGCTACACTGGCTGGGCTATTTTAGTATTTTTGTATCAGAAGACCAAAGGAGATCATCTGGAATTTCAAGACAGATTGCAATTCTAATAAACTGCTTATTTGATTAGAAAGGAAAGCTGGTGACGTTTGTTTGCATTAGAGGCTGCCAGTCCGTTAGCAAACCTGAGTCCTAGGTTCTGCAGAGGTCCACTGGGAAGGTTGCTAATGGAAGTTGTAAGAGATATTGTACCTGAAAACTCCATCTCCTGCATAAAGACTGAGAGAAGATGCACTAGGTGTACCCAAAGAGGAATGGGTTCTGAACATTTTATACGAGTGGTCATGACCCAGCTCATGGAAAGTTCCAAAAGGAGTAACACAGAGGACGCAGTGAATCCTAAAATGCTCAAAGGAAGCACTCTCTCTCTCCTGAAAGCAACAGTTAAACTAATTGCAAAGAACTGAGGGTCTTGTACTCAAATTAAATATTCATAGAACTCCATTTACGTGCTGCATTTAGAAGTTAAGAGACTTTAAAAACCTTTCTGCATTCCCAGTAGTCAGCTAGTCCATTAGAAACGTGATACCCACTCTAACCCACAGGAGCAGGGAGCCGGCTGAGCCTGGGAGCTTTTGCAAGAGCTGCAGGCAGGAGCTTGAGGATGCTAAGTCATTCTGGCAGCAAATCCCTGGCCCTTTTCACCAGTGAGGTTCATCACCAAGCAGTTAAGCGAAAGAGAAGGAATGCTAAGGGGAATAATGTAAAGGGGGAGAGCAACGCTTCATGGTGACAAAGACGTGATTTTCTTATTTGGTCACGGCAACTGATTCATATAGGGCCGAGGGGGGAAATACCTAGTATTCACAGAATTTAAACGTATCTTTAAGTTGACCTTGCTTATAAATGTGTTTACACAAAGATGACTAGCTGCTGTATAGAGAGGGGACTTTTCCCCCATATTTTCCACTTTGTATTTTGTTAGATGAGGGATCAGTAAACTACAGGTCTGTGAGCCACACTCGTCCTATTGCCTGTTTTTATAAATAAAGGGTTATTGGAACACAGACATGTATTGTTTTTTGTATTAATGAGTATATGATTGAGTAGTTGCAACAAAGATGGTATGTCTCACACAGCCAAAAATATTTATTGTTTGATCCTTTGCAGAAAAAAATTTGCCAACCCCTGCTTGAGAGATTGATGCTATAGACCAGTGATGGTGAACCTTTTGAGCTTGGCATGTCAGCATTTTGAAAAACCCTAACTTAACGCTGGTGCCGTGTCACATATAGAAATTTTTTTGATATTTGCAACCATAGTAAAACAAAGACTTATATTTTTGATATTTATTTTATATATTTAAATGCCATTTAACAAAGAAAAATCAACCAAAAAAATGAGTTCGCGTGTCACCTCTGACACGCATGTCATAGGTTCGCCATCACTGCTATAGACAAAGTTCAAAATTTTACTTGAACCAAGCCACATTGTACTTAAATGTATTCATTAAATGGCTTCATTGTACTTAAATGTATTCATTAAACACGCATGCATCCACACACACATAATGAAGGTGAAACTGAAGATTCGAGATGTAAATGAATACAGAATTCAGTGAAGAGAATTTTTTTACAGTCTGCTTCATCTGAAAAGGCATATACAAGAGAAAGTGTTTGAGTATTACAATGCAACCAGTACTGAGTAACAGAATTTTTGGTCCCATCTCCTTGAATTACTAGCCATTTGTCAGCATTTTCTGAACTTACTGGTAGAAACCATATTTTACTTTCAATTCCTTCCACCCAAAGTGGGTGGGGAAGAAGGATTCCGGGTGAGGAAAGGAACTGCTTGGGTTAAATCTGTTTGTGATGTACCAGATGGGCTGGAAAGCTTGGTGGAAACAATCCTGTACAGCCTCTTGCTTCCTCTGAACACTTCGTTATTTATTCAGAGTAAGTCGTCCATGACACACAAGAAATACATATGTTGTTTCTTTATTATTTACCTGACATGTTGTTAGTAACTAGAGTTGGAAACCAGCTCAGCACACAGTTTCTTTTTTTAAAAATTAAATAATTTTTTTATTGATTTTAGAGAGGCAGGGAGAGGAGAGAGGGATAAAAACATCAATGATGAGAATCATTGATTGGCTGCCTCCTGCACGCCCCCTACTGGGGATCAGAGCCTGCAACCTGAGCATCTGCCCTGAAAGGGAATGGAACGGTGACCTTCAGGTTCATAGGCCATAGGCTGACGCTTAACCTGGAGCCATGCTGGCGGGGCAGCTCACAGTTTCTTAAGATAAAACCAGGCAAGTGGATCAGAAGACTCAGGTCAGCATGGTGATTAAGCACATAATTCTTACTGGAGTTTTCAACTCAGATCTTTCTGGAAATAAGAGCAGGTGGAAATAAATAAATAGCAACACTGTGGGGATATATATATATATATATATATATATATATATATATATATATATATATATATATATATTTTCTTGCCTGGCAGAATGAAAGCATGAAAAGGCAACCAACCACATTCTCTCCAGGCAAGAAAGAAGTGTTTAAAGAGTAGGAAAAGATATTTGTTCCTTTGCACCTCTGGAGTGCTAACTTCTAAGGTAACCTGATAAGAGTCACCTCGGTCATCGCTTGGGCAGGGGGAACGTGACTTTTTATAAATAGTAAACTTATTTTACCCGACCCCACTTTTGTCTGATCACAAACAGATATACATCAGCAATCTTAAGATCACACATCACTTTTCTGAGCCTGGTTCAGGTCAGCACTTATTGAGTTCCCACGATGCTAGGACACTACGATTGCAATGATGACTAAGACATATACCCTGCCCTTGAGAAGTTAGCAGTTTAGTAGAGGAGAAAGATATTCTAATATATTGAATATATAGTCAACAGATTATTTCAATATATTGAACGTGTATTTCTCAGATTATTTCAAAATAATGTATTAAGACCTAAGAAAAGGTTTGCAAGTAGTAACCCTGGCTTTACTAATTGTGCTCCCTAACTAGGAGCAGGGACACAAAATAGATGAATTAAAGATAAGCATGAGTCATTCTTTGTTCTCAGCCTGCACATTAGCAAGACCGAAAGCTCTGAATGCAAAGAATACATACTCAGTGTTACCTCCTGAACTTGGCTTTCAAGAAAATATGGCTCTCCCTTGACGTTTTACCCTCGAGGGCTTGATGGCTTATAAGCTCCTAAAGAAACAGTGACTGTGTATTATTATCTTTGCATTTCCCTCAGCACCTTGCACAAGGTCTAGTGAACAAAAGGAGCTAGATGCCCAAGGTCTCAGGGAAAACAATGGCAAAATGTGGGTCTGCTTCTAAAGACGTGTGACTTTTCACTGCATCATCCTCAGGGCCAATCCCGATGATTGAGAAGAGGAATCCACTCCCAAATGATGGGTGCCACGTGCCCACAGATCTGACAGCTCATCCCCATAGAGCAGCTGGGCTTGGTTTTGCTCAGCTACCCCAGCAAGTAGAAGAAATGGGCGCCATGCTGCTACCAATCATGCCTGCAGGGAACCAAGAACTCCTCACCACGGGTTATGCCCTTGTCTAGCCCGTCCAGTGCAGTGGACTTGAGTTCCTTACAACTTCCCTTATTTAAAGCTTAGTGTTCTCTTGCCATTTTTTTAAAAAAATTGTTTTAATAAAATAGGTACAAAGGATTGAACTGTAAGGCACGTTTCCAATTGTAAATATTTTTAGTAACTCTTCAGTATTTTCTCTCATTCCCCCACCCTTTTCTCTTTCTTTTTTGTTACCTTGTTGTGCGCACACACATATGTTTGCTGGGGGGGGGAGGGCGGGGGGGGGGGTAATCAATGCTTACCCAGTGTATTTATTTTTGAACTGTTTTCTTTCTCTTAGTGTCCTGCTTTAAATGAAGAGAGATAAAATTGAAAGGTGAAAATAACCAGGGGAGGGAAAGAGTGAAATGTGAAAATATCACCAAAGATAATTTAAACACTACTAGGCTGTTATTACTCTAACAAGAATTTGATTAACTTTTAAAAATGACACTAAAGGTGTGCCTTGTAAGCAATTCAGGTGCTTCTCCAAGTTCACAGATTCACAGCATTCATTTTATAACTTGTTCCTGCTGGTCTACATTTTTGAATTTTTTAGAAATCATCTGAATCCCTTCGTAGTTGAAATAAAGATGTGGATCCAAGAATCTGGGGTGAAAAGTTCAGTGTGTAAAATATCTTATTTGCCCATGCTCTTAGTGGTCTTAGAGACTGGTTTCCTTTCATCTGACAAAGAATTAGCTTTATGAAAAAGTGAGCCATATTTATGTATTTTCTCATGCAAATATTCACTTAAACAAATCGCATATTTAAACAAATTATTCAGACACCTCTCAAAATCTTTTCCATATGTCATCCCAGTGGTCTTATACATTTCACATTCTAAAAGAGATTATTTTAACATTTAGTTACTATATTAGATGTTATGGCACCTAAATTGTTCTTATCTCAATCTCTGCCCCAGGAATAAGAGAAACTGAGGCCTTATATACAATTTGCATTTTATAGTAATGAAATAGGTCTCTACCAAATATGAATTTATTTTAAAAGAATGTAGTAATGATATGAGCGGGAAGCTCATAACTAAAAAGCCATATTTCGGAGTTCATTTCCAGATGAATGATCAAGTGTTGGGAGAGTGAGTAAACCTCAAGTCATAAAGCCTGTGAGAGTGAAAAAGCTGCCAGGTGACAACCTAACCAAGGGGCCCATAGCAGCTGCCGCCCAGTGATTCCTAACTGGGGACAATTTTGCTTCCTAGAGGACATTTGACAATGTCTGAAGATATCTGTGGTTATCACTACTAAGGTTGGGGAATGCTACTAGCATTCAGTAGCTAGAAGTCAGGGATCCTAACTTTTCTACTATACAAAGGATAGCCCCCACACAAAGAATTGTCTATCCTACAATGTTAAGCAATAGTGTCAAGGTTGGAAAACCCTGTGCTAGCCTGGCTAGTGTGGCTCAGTGGTTGAGTGCCGACCTATGAACCAGGAGGTCATGGTTCCATTCTGATCAGGGCACATGCCCAGGTTGCTGGCTCGATCCCCAGTAAGAGGCATGCAGGAGGCAGCCAATCAATGATTCTCTCTCATCATTGATGTTTCTATCTCCCTCTCCCTTCCTCTCTGAAATCAACAAAAATATATTAAAAAACAAACACACAAACAAAAAAAACCCTAGCCCACAATCCAAAATGTTTTGGATGTTGCCACAGCCTATCTTTTCAAAATACACTTCTTGTCATGAGTAGTATATTCATCCTATAAATGGAATGAACAAAAATGAATTATTTCCATTATTTCTGCCACACCCCCTACCATCATCAGAGGTCCCATCGGGTGTTGCATAACCACAGCTTGACTAAAGCTGTGGGTTAAGCATCCTAACTCAGAGCTGACCCAGTTAAATGGAGACTTGTTGGCCTTTCTCAAAGAATGCGGAGGGGTAGTGTTTTATTTCTCATTCTACTGCCAATTCCTCAAAAGCCTTGGGAAAAAACAACCTTCAAGTTTAGAATACACAAGCTCAGAATCACTTCAAGTCAGAAAAAAAAAATTACTGTGTTTCACCTCTAAGCAAAGAAGAAATATTTTTTAAAGGTAAAAGATTCTTTCCCTTTTGATTGTATCTTCTTGAGGAATTTTCCACGACCCAAATCTGGGGTCGAAGTAACATATTACATTAACAAAGTGCTACTTAACTTTAGCCTCATAACCAGAGAGGATGGCAGCATATTTGCAAAGGTGTTTCCCACAGCAGCTCTCAGCCCTGACTGTGTGAATGCGCCCTATGAATCTCCATTGGTGGAGCGTACCTCATAGGGTCTCCTAAACGATTTTCACTACGGAACCCTTTATTTGGTTGAATTTTACGGAATGTGAGTTCCATGGAGCATATATTTGGAAAACACTAGAATGGCCTCTTCACAATGAAATCTCCCTCTGTGTGGAAGGCCAGTAGTGGCCTTGGCCAGCTCATCTGATGGATCTGTTAGCTAGCTTGTTCCTCATTTAACTGGACCAACTCAAGCCTGTGCAAATGCAGTTCATTAGCTTGTTCTAATGGATATGGATTGAGGTGTCCTCTCACTCTTTAAGAGCCTAAACCCTGTCAGAGCGAGCTGGTCACATTCTGTAGAATGCAAAGCATCCTAGACATCTCGGAATGGGTAGGTTTTCTACTTTCTTTCTTATTTAAAGAAACTTTCCCGACATATTGCTCAGATTAGACTTAAAGCAGTGAAGACACAGAGAGAACATGTTATCATGCCTTTCAAAACCGCATTGTTTCTCCAATATCAAAATGATCAGAGGTTTAAGTAAATCTCTACACAAACAGAAAAATAGGTGAATAATAATAATAATAAACATTTGCAGTGCCCCAAAAGGTTTAATTCATTAAAAGGGAAATTTCATTGATGAGAATGGATTTTTTATATCCCATATTAGACAGAATAAATTGTGCATATTTTTCTAAATATGTTGCCCTGTACTCATAAGACAATATTATTTATCTATAATACAAAGGACATATGCTATAAGGCACATTTTCAGTTCCAGGGAAGGATTTATTTTGATTTGCCTATATTCACTTGCCTAGATCTTTTTAAACAATTAATTATTCTCTTTTTTTAATCCTCACCGAGGATATGTTTTCTTTTTCTTTTTTTTTTTTTACTGATTTTTAGAGAGAGAGGAATGAAGAGGAAGAGAGAGAGAGAAACATCAATCAGATGCCTCCCATACATGCCCCGACCAGAGATTGAACCTGCAACCTGGGTATATACCCTGACTGGCAATCGACCCCAGAATGACACTCCAACCGAGCCACAGCCAGGGCCCTAGATCTTCTTATCAAGAGTAAGCATTTGTAATTTGTGCATCTAAATCTCTTGCCAGTTTTCACTCATTGCCCCATTCCCCCTCCCAACTGGCAACCATCAAAATATTCTGTGATCAATGAGTTTGTTTCTGTTATGTTTGTTTGTCTGTTTTCTGGATTTTACATTTGAGTGAAAACATATGGTATCTGTATTGCTCTGTCTAACTTATTAGCATAGTAGCCTCACAGTCCATCCATGTTGTTGTAAATGGCAAAATCTCATTCTTTTTTCTGGCTGAGTAATATTCCATTGTATATATGTACCACATCCAGTCACAGAATGTAAACTACAGCATAGGAAATATAGTCAATAATATTATAGTAGCTGTGTGTGGTATCAGATGGGTACTAGAATTATTGAGGTGGTTACTTTGTAAGTTATATAAATGTATAATTTATACATTTCAGAGATATCCCTGAAATAAATATATCTGTAACTATAATAATTTTTTATTATTTAAAAAGTAAGTATTTTCTGGGTTGCAGTTGGTTTCAGGTAAATTTGAACCAATAACTTCATTTTATTTACCACAAGATTCTTATTGACTGAGTAAATCAGCCACATATAGGAATATAACTTCATTATACTGGATAACATCTTTAAAAATAGCATAGGTGTTTGCACCTTAATATGGATACAATATCTTAAAATTAAAACTTGCCCACAAATCTGAGGAAAAGTAGAGAAACAACGGAGTTATATTCACTTCAACATTTATTTTCTTTGTTCAAAATGTAAAAGTCAAGAGATGAGGGGAAACAGATGATCCCTTATTTCAAAGAGCTTACTTGTTTTTATTTTTCCTCCTTATTTATTATGTAATTGTCTCCAACTTAAGTAGTCTTTTTCTCCCTTTCTCCCCATCTCCCTTCTGATTCATTCATTCTTTTATCTACTCATTAGTTCACTCACTAGACCAGGGGTGGGCAAACTTTTTGACTCGAGGGCCACAATGGGTTCTTAAACTGGACCGGAGGGCCAGAACAAAAGCATGGATGGAGTGTTTGTGTGAACTAATATAAATTCAAAGTAAACATCATTACATAAAAGGGTACAGTCTTTTTTTTTTAGTTTTATTCATTTCAAATGGGCCGGATCCGGCCCGTGGGCCGTAGTTTGCCCACGGCTGCACTAGACACTGTTTGAACATCTGCCAGGCAATATACTGTAAGGAGTGTAGTTAGTGCCACTAAAGGTGTGCCAGAAAAGACATTAGAAAACAGTGGAAATGGGTCTAATTCATAAGATTTTAGCAGTAAATTCAGGTGAGAAGAACCAAATCAACCACTTCTAGATGAAGAGATATGCTTGAGCCTAGTAAATGTTTTCAGGACTTAAATAAAATGTTCCTTTGCATATAATTCAGGGATCAGCAAACCATAGCTTGAGAGTCAAATTTGGCCAACTTTCTGTTTTTATAATGCCCATTACCTAAGGATTTTTTTGATTTGTTTTCTTTGTTTTTGTTGTGTGTGTGTTTTTATATAGTTTTTAAGTAGTAGGGGGGAAAAGTCAAAAGAATAATAATATTTTGTGATGTGAAAAGTGCATGAATTCAGATTTTATGGTGTTCTTAAGTAAAGTTGGATTGGAACACAGCCATACCCATCTGTTTATATATTGTCTGTGACTGCTTCTGTGCTATAAGAGCAGAACTGAGTAGCTGCAACACAGGCCTTATAGCCCACAAAACCTAAAATATTTACTATCTGGCCCTTTAGGAAAAGGTTTCCCAACTTTCTATATAATTGGCCTGAGAAAAGCATTACATGTCAACACAGTAACTTCAAATTCTGTACTGTTAAAACTGATCAGTAAGGTGTTTTATTTATCTACCAACATATAAAATAGGCTGGAAAGAGATGCTATGTCTAAATCCACATGCAACTATGTGGAGACAGAATTAAGGAATCATAGTATTCTGTAGTTTTTTGACTCCAAGTATAAGAAAAAAAAATATATATATACATATATACATATACATATATATACATATATATATATATATATATATATATATATATATATATATACAAGAACCATTAGACAATCCATCTACCCACTCAGATTAGCAACTGCGTTGATCCTACTAAAATACTAAGTCTGTTATTATGAAGAGTTTAGAAAGAATTTAAAAAGAAATAAGAGAAATATAAAAAGCTAGAAAGTAAGCTAGACAAAGTTGAAGGAAATCAGGATAACTTAGTGAAGGGAGGAGAAAGCCAAGGGGTGATTTACTGCTAGACGTTCAGGCATAAGGAAGGCAAAGCAGAGACAATGATCTTGAGCTACAGTTGAAGGCACTGAGCCAACGCATCAGGGAGACTTGCCTGACAAAATGTGTTGTTAGTCATGAAACTCTGTTATCTACAAAGACAATTATTTCTTCAAGTCTGGAAGTCCTGGATAAAACAAAAAAAGACATTCATCCGTGCTATCCTTTAGGGAAAAAGTAAGGTAAGGAAATAGGCTATATTAAGTGACCTCTCAGGATGCTTGGTCTTCTGATTTATTCTAAAACTCTTTCTACAGCTCTACAAATGTTAGTAATTTTTATTAGCAGTTGGGAGAAGGGAGTTAGAAGGGATGAGCGAGTGCATACAGAAAGAGTACTGTGTCTGCTGGTTGTCCCTATAAAAGGGGGTTGCGGGGGGGAGAGGCCCCTCTAAGTATCTTTGCTGCATGAGCTTTAAACAACTCAGAGCAAGATGCTTCTTGCCAAAAGCAGAGCTTTCCAAGCAGTACTGATAGTTTTGGCCTTGATTTTTACTGATCAGCAAGCATATGTCTATAGGGATTAAATTAATTAGAGGAGATTTGCTAGATCATGTTCAAAGACAATACAATTCCACAAGGTTTAGAGGCCATACGATTTGGAGCACAAAGGGTACATCTTGGGGAAGGATTAAGAAGAACTAATTTTGTACCCAAAGGACGGTCATTTCCGATCCCCCTGAAAAAGGGGGACTTTGCTTCAACACATTTCCCATGGGAGAACCAGGTCAATTCCTATAGATTACATGTGTTGGGAAATGTCCTGGAAAAATAAGGATTGCAGAAAAAATAAGGCTTGCATGAAGAAGCCTGAAGTGCAAAAGGCAAATGGTTTCTTTAAAAACTGCACTTCTACCCTGTCTGGTGTGGCTCAGTGATTCGTGTGTCATGTCAGCTTGAGGACAGAAAGGTTTCGGGTTTAATTCCTGGTCAAGGGCGAATACCTGGGTTGCAGGTTTGATCCCCAGTCCTGGTGAGTGAGTGGGGGAGGCAACCAGTTGATGCGTCTCTCCCACATTGATATTTCTCTCTCTCTTTCTCTCCCCTCCTTCCCTCCCTCCTTCCCACTTTCTCTAAAACTCAATGGAAAAAAATATCCTTGGGGTGAGGATTAAGCAAAAACAAAACAAAACACAATAACAACAAAAAGCTCTGCATTTCAAATGTCCAAAGGAAAGCGGGAGGATATTAAGCTATTTCCCATTTTGTTAAGTTCTAAAAATAGGTTAAGAGAAGAGTTTGCATTAATTGAGCCATGGGAGCTAAAGGCTAAGATTCTACCTAGATTCCCCTCCTCCCACCCTTAGTGCTACAAAGTCCATGAAAAACACGCAAATGAAACTTCTCAGGTCACAGCTGGCATCTAGACCCTTCCAGGGCAATACAAAGGAAAGCAGAGATGGAATGACACAAACATTTAGGAAGCTTGATTTCGAAACTATAACTTTGGGAATGTGAAATGCAAGAAACTCACTAAGACTTTGAACATAACCAAAATATTTATGCCAACATGGAACTATTTCAAATGCTATTTTCCCAAGGGTTCAGATACACCCAATGGCCAATATACTTTCGTTTATCTTCTGTTAATAATAATTTATAATAATGTCGCTAAACCTGTACAAAGTACATCACTACGACTTTACCAATCAATATTTGAGGACTAGGGAAGAAGCACACTTGTATAAAAAGGTACATTCTAAAAACATGTGAGTCAACTGTATATACGTAAGTTGAACTGTTTCACATATAGTAAGGGTCTTAGCTGGTCAAAGTAAACATATAATGAGTCATTTAATTAAGTTAAATAAGTTTAAGTTAAAATTTAAATATTTAACATTGGAAAGTTTTAGGTTCGACGTAGTAAACCAGACCTGTGAAAAACAGAGACACAACGATTTTATGCCCTTTGATGAAGGCAACCCTTGCTTTTTATTAAATTTGCCCCCTTGGTGTTTATAACATTTGGGGGTGGGGGGGAACAGGAAAGAAAAAGAAAAGAGACAACAAAGGGAGGGAAAGAGGAGAGATTGATTGCTTTTTCGCTTTAAATGGAAGGTGCTTTAAAATTCCGTACTCTGAGATTGCTCTGTGAAGGTTCAGCATTAATAACTGCTCAAACAAATGCTGAGAAGTTCATGAATACCAGCTAAGGTTGTGAAAAAGGCACAGTATCTGCAGTGCCCTTGTATATAACCAACTAGTTCTCATTCAGTGAGAACTTTAGCCAGCTACAGGTTGGGACATATTAGTATTTAAATAAATTATATTTTATCTTGTTGTTTTTTCCCCAAAGCATCTGACTTTAATTTCTTGTAGACTTTTGCGTGTTAATACCTTGCAACCAAAATTCTACAGAGCCCGTCACAGAAAACATATTTAAATGGTTACACTTCCCGAAGGTAATTAACCATTGCCAAGCACTGTTACAGAACACAGCTAGGCCTGAGTTCTCCTAAATTCTAGAGCGCATCCACGTCAAAGCTTGTATACTCATGGACTTTTAATAACTCTGCTGAGTAGAGAGGACAGCGTCTCACATAAAGTGAAAACAGACTGGTGGATAGTAACACATGTCCCTGTTGTGAAATGCAGTTGAGTTTGGAGCTCCGTCTGTTCCCAGACTTGAAAAGGCTGGGTTTTTTTTTCTCAAAACCACCTCAAAAGATGTGTGTGTTGTACCAACAGAACTGGGCCAAGTAATCCTTTATAAACAAATCCTTTTCCTCATAACCAAAAAACAAAACAAAACAGTAAGCACGCTCCCATTTCCAACAAAACGCCATTGGCTCCTGATAGATTGTCACTATTTATCTTTGCAGATACATCACTCATTTTAGGAAACTAGAGTAATAAGCAAATAGAATCTGCAAAGATATTGTCAGGACTTTGCCCTTGAAGAAAGGTGGATTGTGGTGTCGTTTCTCCACCAAACTTAATTCACTTTCTTACAATTTTCTGCAGGGAAACACTGCAAGGCAAACATCACTGAGCTAACACCAGGCAAGGCTTCCTCCTTGATAATAAATATTCGAGTTTGGAGCAGGCCCACGAAGCATCTAGACAGCTCCGATCTGGCCCCGTTCCTGCAGCAAAGCCTCTGGTGTCGGAGGAAGACCTGCAGCTGTCTTTCAGATGTGGACTTCTATCTACCCCTACTGTCTGCAGCTTGAAACGGAAGTGAAGCCCATTAAAGACCTGTCTTTTGGGCACTGGTGTAAAACGTCTTTGCTAAGCACAATGTATAGTCAGCTGAGAACATCCTGTATTTATTGGGGATTATTCTTTTGAAATTGTGTGGCATATGTCAAGTTAGATACTAGAATTAAGGAGACTTATAAACCACTCTTTGTCAGGATTAATAGTCAAAACTGTAGCATTAGTGTACAAACTCCAGTTACTTTTTGGAATTTGCATATATTCCCCAAGAAATTTGGGGATGTGGGTCTGGTGCTGGACTGACTCACAGCTTTTCTTGTGTATGTTGCATGTGTCAGGGCTCAGCCAAACGCCCTGGCATGGTGCATTTGGTCAGCTTCTGCGCATATGCAGTCAACTGACACAAGAAGGAAATAATGGTGTTTCTACTACAACACTCTAAAGAGCACCCTGAAAATAACAGGAATTCCATTCATGCTTGGTAAGAGGAAGAATGCACTAACTTATCCCAAACTACAAAGAGAGAGAGAGAGATTTAGTGGGGACTCTTGAAGGCTTTGTTTGTGTAGCTCCTCAAGAATGACTCAAGTGTCACAGAAAGGTTATGAGGTTGAAAAGGAGAAGCAGTCCCTTGGGTACCAGGAGAATAGATGTTGAGTGCGTGGCAAGGCCTGAAGAAGAAGCAGACATGCAGCTGCATGTAGGTCTAGCACAGGACTGAGCAGAGGGATGCAGTAGACACAGGTCCAAGTGAGGGTCTGATGGCTCCTGAGAAATGAGGATCCAGCATTGACAGGAATCACACAAGCATTGGGGGGGAAACCAGAGTCGATTTAGACCTGGGACTGGGACTGATGGTAGAGTCAAAACAAGGTAAAAGGCAAAGCTGGGACAAGGGAAGGGACGTGAACATGACTGAAACGCGGTTACCTCTGGATATCTGGAAATCAGATGCTGCAGCACTCATTACAGACTCAGGCGACTGCAAGGCCAGGCGGGTAACCTGATGTTCGGAATGCGGTGGTGGAGAGTAAGACAAAAGGAAGTGGTGGAGCCTCTGGCCAACTCTAAAGAAAGAGACTCTCATTCCCTTTTTAAAAGCAGATCAGACGTTACATTCTGGCAGCTGCGTTAACCTACCATTTTGTGTTCCAACATGGGCGCTGGGGTAAGGGAATGAGTTAGGAAGACCAGAGTTCAGCCGGAGGTTTGGTGGAGTGGGGTTACCAGCTTGAAGATCAAGCCCAGGAAATTTGTACAGAAAAATCAGGTCGTACATTTACCAGCCGAGAGGGCAGTTATGGAAAACAAGTCGTTTAGACAAAAACACAAATTTGTCTCTGTTTGATGGGGGCTACAATTTATGCTTTAGCAATGTATTGAGTTTGAACTCAGGAAAGGAACTGTGAAGATGAACCATGCGGCACTGTAAAATATGTGTTGGCCCAGGAGGGTAGAATGCTGTTGGAGGACTGAGAAATGTAAGTGTCAATGAATGGAGGGGTGAGTGGGCAAGGAAAGAGTTAAGAACGGGATAACATGAAAAGAAGCCAAATGTTAAAGCACGATAAGGCAGTCACATTATAGGTCAAGGAGCAATGTTCGTGTCACAACACTACAAGATATAACAGGGAAGCATGAAAACACAATGGGCAGCAAACAGCCATGAGTTGCAGTGAGTGTTAACATTCATAGAGCAACATGTCACGTGGAACGCACCACCCTGTGGCTACGTGCAGGGCTGGGGGTGGAATCCCAGTTCTGTCACTAGTTGTGTGGCCTTAACCAAGTTAGCTGAGCTCTCTGTAGCTCATTTTTCTTCTCTGGAAAATGGGAATGATCATAAAAATAGGGCCATCTCACAGGACTGTTATGAGGAATGGAGTAAGTATTTGCAGAGTAGTTAGAACTCGGTCTGGCATGTACTGAGTTTCATGTATGTTTATTTATTATTTTTATTTTTTTATTTTTTTAATTTTGTTTTATTGCTTAAGGTATTACAAAGAGTATTACATATGTCTCCTTCCCCCCCCACCCCCACCCTTGACATTCCCCCGGCCTCCCCTATCCTACCCCCCAGTGTCTTGTGTCCATTGGTTATGCTTATATGCATGCATACAAGTCCTTCAGTTGATCTCTTATCCCCCCACTCCTGCCCCCCAACCCTCCCCAGCCTTCCCGCTGTAGTTTGTCATGTATGTTTCAATGTATTGGGTACTTTATAAACATTACTTTATCTAATCCTATCAACAAATCTGCAAGATAGCATTATTCCAAGATGCCATTTTACAGATGAGAAACTGAGGTTCAGATTCTATCAGTAACTTTCTAAGGCTTGCATCACTGGGAGTTTTCAGGGCTGAATAGGAATCTCATGTTTGTATTTTATCACACTTACTTCTGCAAGCTTCTGGGCCTTATGCCTCCTGTCTCACTCCAGAAGCCCGCCTGGCTACATTCTCTACATTGGGGTGTCTGTTCCTAACAGTGTCTTTTCCTGAATACTTTTTACCTTAGAAATTGACCGAACCCTTTACCAAGACTGTGAGCAATGGTTGAATCACACCTACCCATGTTGAGAATTAGAAAGCAGGGAAATAGCTTTCCTCATGAATATGCAAATAAACTTTAAGTGACATCTACATATTTAAAACATGAATTAAGAGGACAGAAGAGGAATGGATGGGAGGTGTAAGTTCATGGAACCCACCCTCTTGACTATTGTGAAATAATTGTACTGTTAGTGCCTTGATAATTTTTGTCTAAATGTGAGCCACACATTAGAAGAAAAAAAAATAAAATAAAAATAAAAGAGGAGAAAGTCATGGAAATGGCTTTTTTTTTCAATAATCATGAGAAACCAAGGTTTAGATTTGCTTTTGTAGGCAAACTGACTGCCCATAGCTTTAATATCACATCTGGAAATCCCAAGTTCTGGCATGCAAACATTATGGACGGGCCTTTGGAAAAATCTCTTGCCAAGGAGAATTGCAGATTGTCAGCCATTCATGCTGAGCTTGGAATGTTCCTGTCCCATTAAAGTTTCCAAGGCATTTCCCCTAAGCAGCTTTACGGGCTCCCTGGGCAGGCCTTGCCCAGAGCCTGAGGACTCAGAAAAGGAAGATTTCCAAAGAGGGCGGCTCGAAGCAAACGTGGGAGAGAGAGACAAGAAAAAGAAGGTGATGGTACCAAGCTGTTTGGAGGTAAGCTTGAACAGGCTACTTAAAAATAAGGACAGAAAATGGGAGAAACAGCGAATGAAAAGAAGAAAATCAAAGGAGGAAAATGATGAACTATGGAATTCGATTTCACGTACTCAGTGTGTGTGGACAACGGCACTTTTCAGAAGAAATTCTCCACACCGCCTCCTACTCCAAGATGGAAAGTCTTAGAAAGCATGGAAGAATGGGAGGAAGAGAGGAAGGGAAAAGGCCTAAGATAATTCATTTGTTAAGACGTCTACCTTCTTCTCCCCATTGACACTCCATGTGGCTTAGGGTTTATTCCCAGCTAACCAGTACAGAGGAAATCAACAAAAACGTAGGAGACTAGTATAAGCACGTTTACCCAGAGTTCCAAGCAATCCATAAACCACTCAGATGTCTGTTCACGAGCCCATTGTCTAAAGCAGGACATAAATGGGAAAGCAAGTACATACGGAAAGAAAGCAAAAACCAACTCTTCCCCCTTCCTTCTCAATGGCAAGTCTCCTTCAGCTTCCATCTTTCCCACGCCCTGAAGCCACCCCAAAGGAAGGTGCTGATAACACCAGCCCTGGGGAACAGGACCTCTCCAAGGGGGGCAGATTCTCTGTCCCTCTTTTTCCTTGACTTCACTCCAAGAACAGGGACAAGGTTGCGATTCACACCTGGGACTAAGAGAAACAGGAAAGACATAATCTTACAGATCGCTTGGCAAGGATTATCTCTCCTGCCCCCAGGAAGAGCTCCTGCACTGAATTTGCTGCTGAGACTGTGGTTTCTGGAGAAGTTTTCTGGTGTCTGTTCTGTACAGTTAAGGAGTTGCGCTGCCCTTGTCCCCTCCCTCTGACTTCAAAGCCTGCCTATTTGTGACATTAGCAACTGCTGAGATGAAAGCAGGGAGGAAATCGGTCTGCAGTGAGTGGACTGGGGCCGGCAGTTATATGTGTCGCTTTTATCCTGAATGAGACGACTGCAGAGAAAGATACAAATGATTTATTGTACACCGAGCCAGACAACCCTAACTTTGAAAAAAAATTAAAAAAAGGAAAGGCCAACAAGTGGGTGTTTCTCTTCTATTAGAAGATTCTTTTTTCATGAAATGAGGAGATGCCATCAGATTCCTCACATGTTGGCCTTATTTATATATTTGCTTATTTTAAAAGTGCTGTGTTTCAGTGATGGGAGGACTTCCAGCTGAAGTTTCTATTGAATAAAAGAAATAATTTTTTTCCCTCAAGTTCAAAGAAGCAGTGTGTTGACCTCCAGCATGTTCTAGCTTATTAGCTCTCAAACCCTGTTGAATAGCATGAAATTAAATTTTTAGTCCAATCATGGGAACTGGGAAGAATTAAATCCTACTCATGACCTCACATTGCACACAAAAATAAATGACTGAACTAAGTGCCAGTATTAGCCTGCTCTATTTTAGTTGCAAATGTCAGAAAATCCCAAGTCAAACTCACCGAAACTAAAAAAGAGAAAGTATTGTCTCTTGTGACTGTAAAGTCCAAGAAGAGACTAACTTCAGGCATAGTTTGATCCTGGGCATCAAGGGAGTGGCAGCTGGTTTAACTCTCTCCGTCTCTCCATCTCCATATTGGCGTCCCCATTAAGCGACCTCATAATGGCAAGACAACTTCCAGCAGCGTTAGGCTTTTGCCCCTATTAGCCTAAGTCCAATGGGAAGAAAAAAAGTGAGTTCTTAGCAAAAGCCCCATAAAATCCCAGGTTTCACTCTGATTGGATTGACTTGGGTCACATCACCCCTGACCCAATCACTGAGGTTAGGGAAGGCCTGGGCTCTGGACAGGCAGGCGTGAGATACAAATTCCCTTCTCTGAGGTCCACACAAACCTCATGAACGGAAAACTGGAGATTTTTAGAGGGAAACTGTAGTAATTTTACCCAAAGAAGGGTAAATGGAATCTGGGTAGGCAAGATAGAAGTCAAACACTATTGCATAGATTATTTCAGAGATTCCCTACTAACATATGAGTATCGTTACTCTACCAGTGCTCAAAGGCAAGTGGTAACAGATCCCAAAGTGCTTTAAAAACTAAAATTCTATCTTTCTGTAGAGTTTCATTAAGGTAATCTGCTATTATTTTATTTTCCTAACTGAAAACCTCGATCTGATTTGTTAACCATTAAGAAGAATGCTACTAACACCTGCAATACTGGTTTGTCAACATGCTGCCTTCCCCCACCAAATGGACCAGTCCAATAAAACAGGGTACAGGACACAGTGACTATTTACTCTGATTCATTCCTTAATAGTGACCAATTGTCTAGTCCCTAACACACACCAGATGCTGGGCTGAGTACAGTTGACCCCTGAACAACACATGTTTGAAATGTGAGGGTCTCTATGGCCCTCTAGAGAAAAGTTTGTAAAGAATAAGACTATAAGAAGTTAATGCCATGCCCTAGGCAGTTTTGCTCAGTGGATAGAGTGTCCGCCTATGGACTGAAGGGCCCCAGGTTTGATTCGGGTCAAGGGTACATGCCTGGGTTGAGGGCTCGATCCCCAGTGGGGGGGGGGGGGTGCAGGAGGCAGCCAATCAATGATTCTTTCTCATCATTGATGTTTCTATCTCTCTCTCTCTCTCCCTCTCCCTTCCTCTCTGAAATCAATAAAAATATTTTTTTAAAGTTAAGGTCTTACTTGTGGTTCACTTTAACCTTGTGGATACAGTTAAACCTCAAACAATTGTGCAACCCCACCAAATACAGTTCAAATTGTGCATATAACCTCCGACTCCCCCAAAACTTAATTGCTCTCAGTATTCAAGGGGGATCGGTTCTAGGACCCCTGTGGGTGCCAAAATCAGATGCTGAATCCCCCTATATAAAATGGTATAGATCAGTGCATACAGTAGCCCTCCACATCTGTGGATTCCCAATTAAAGGTCTAAACCAACCATGTCAAACTCACGGCCCACAACGAATATTTTTGTGGCCGAGCCAATATAACAGAATATAAGAAATGTTTTAATAAAAATTTTGTAACTTAATTTTTACAATATCCTATTATACATAATTATTAACAACGAACTACAATGTTCGCTAATGACCGATTACTATAATTCTGTTGCATTCATTTCCCTTACGCGCCTTACACGCAGGTGCACCATTTCTCTCCACTAATACTAGCAGCGAATATTTTAGCAGCCGATGGCCACGTCATTAGCCTTGGACTGACTTGTTTGGTGTGCGCAACAGGAAATATTTCGCTTTCAGAGAACAAGAAAAATAGGTTTATTTGCGTTACGCTTATTAATTTGTGCAGTTATTCAGTGTCTGATCAGTTAATGTTCAAGAAAAAAATATTAATTTTTATGAAAATGTTCTATTATTTTATGTTAATGATTATTCATTTATTTCAGCCCTCTGCATTCAGCATGTCTCTATTGAAATAAACCTACATTTCTATGAAAATTGAAGCTTTTGTGTTTTTTTGGGGCCCACATAAACTTAAACCTTGTTTATTTGGCCCGAGTTAGCCTTTGAGCTTAACATGCTTGCTCTGAAGGATGCTGCTTCTCTCAAGGTCACATGTTTCTTCTCACTCTGGTTCTAGGCCAGCCGTGGGCAAACTATGGCCCGCGGGCCGGATCCGGCCCGTTTGAAATGAATAAAACTAAAAAAAAAAAAAAAGATCGTACCCTTTTATGTAATGATGTTTACTTTGAATTTATATTAGTTCACACAAACACTCCATCCATGCTTTTGTTCCGGCCCTCCGCTCCAGTTTAAGAACCCATTGTGGCCCTCGAGTTAAAAAGTTTGCCCACCCCTGTTCTAGGCTTTAGTGACCACACCCTCCTTTGCCTCTCCTTTAGCAGGCCTACATTGGTTATAGCTCCTTTACTATACTAGGTCCTGGTGGTACTGGTGGCACCTCTATACTTCCCCTATCTTTTACTATTCATCTAACTTGACTATGCCATCTCTTTCCTCTCAGGACCTTGATTAACAATACAAATACAAACACACTCCTAAGAAGGAAAAATAGATTACAACAATATTTTGAAAATAACAACAATAAAAACAATGGGTATCTCATTAGGTGGTGGGAATATGAGTAATTTTGTTTTTTTCCTGTTTATTCTTTTCTGTGCTTTCCTATTTTATATAGTCAATATATAATATGTTTAGAATTTGAAGTAACTATAGGTATTATGTTCTTACAAATCTAACTTATGACAAATGTTAGCTCTTCAATAAATCTTTCCCTGATTATACACCCTCTCAACTTGCCACTCTCTAAAATGAAAATTTCCACCATTTATTTTCAATGCCACCTATATGACACTTACAACTTCCTGGTGGTGAGGTTCATGTATGTATTTACTTATATGAACCATACTCAATGGGGCATTTAAGATAGCACAGTTTGTATATAGCACTTTTTTTGAGATTAAAATATCTTGAAGGGCAGGGGCCATGCTTTATGCTCTGTCCCCTACTGTACCTATTACACAGTAGACAATCAATAAACATGGTTGAAATAAATGAAATTTCTAGGAGAGATTTAAAATCTCATTTCTGTTATTTCCACTTCCTTCCTATCAACTCTCCTCTATAAGCAATAAAAATGAATTATTTGAATTCAATTTCTCTACAGATCCATCTCCTAGTGAAAGTGCAAATCAGGAATGAAATAGCTCGAGGCAAGCAGTGTGAAGGACAGGAAGGGAAAACAGAGAGTTGGAAAAGCCACTATGGAAGTACAGTAATGAGTTCTTAGATAATCAAGAGGTGGCTGAATTTTAAGACTGAGCTTTCTCACTAATAACACATCTTGAGATTTTACTATCAGACTTTTAAAATGTATTATTGGAGGAAGTGATCTGAATAACAGTATTTAGATTAACTGGGTCATCAACATTCATTGTGGAAAAGAAAGCAGCGAGACTAAGATCCACCTTATAGAAAACCAAATTGTTATCTGCTTCCTCAAAACACCATTTTTATTAACTATTTTTACTTTTCCCATTCTCCTACTACAAACAGAGGCTGTGAGTCTAATGAGGTATTTGAGTCTCCAAATGCAATCTTCTAAGTTCAGCTTCAGCGATGGCTGAAAATGAGACAGAAAGTGGTATGCTTGGAGCCTAGGGGTGGCTGGCTAAAGTGAAAAAAGGGTTCCCCACCGTCCTTCTGGAGATACTCATGCTGCGGCCCCCCCTTCTGAATACTCATACACCTATCAGGCATGTCACTGCCTACATAGTGGTTACAAGTCAATGAGAAACAGGTATTGATTGACAAAAGATGCCACATGCCAAAAACACACAACTGAGGTCATGAGCCAATTCACACAAGCCACCAGGAGAAGGAGCCCTGTGCCTCCTGTTTCAGGGATTCTGAGCAGTACCTCCAGTAGAGCAGGTAAAGGACAGTAGAGGCACCGTAGGTCTGCCTAATTTATTTTCATTGACACCTTGATGAAAACAGGAGGGATGACTTGTCTGCAACATCCTCAAGAACTTCTAGATCTTGCAAACCTGTAAACATTTCTCTTATTGCAATCTAAATTCACACATTCCTGGTCTCACCCTTTGTCTATAATATAATTGCCTTTCAGTGTTTCCCAGACCACATATTCCTTAGTCACCTAATATATGCTCCCATATGGCTTTTATTATTAAAACTAGTGGCCCGGTGCACACAAAAAAAATCTTGTACATTAAAAGGGAATTAATTCAAGGAAATATTTTCATATTGCTATTTGCCCTTTCTCTATAATAGAAGTGTCAGAGATGAAAGAAAATTAGTAAAATGTATATAAAAATCTCCCTCCTGTCAGAGTCTGGGGCGTGCTGCAGGACCCAGAGTCAAGTCCCCGCCCACCCACGTGCGCCTCGAAATCGCACAAGGCCCCACCCCCATCAAGCCCCACAGGGTGGGGGGGCGCAGCCTCAGGTCCCCCGTCAAACCCCGCCAGGCAGGGGGGCGTGGCCTCAGGTGCCCCGGCCCCAGCACAAGGGCGTGACAACCATTTGCATATTAGCTCTTTATTATATTGGATAATACTACCAAAAAAGGAAGCCCTAGGATTGATGACAAGAATTGAGCATGTCTATATGCAACCAGTACCTCCAATTCACTATCTTGAGCACTAGTTGCATTCCCGCCTCACTCCAGTTACTTTGTCTGTTTTCACACAATATCCATTCTCCCAAATTCAGCAATTCAAAGAGCCCATTTTATTCCTACCAAGTGTATACACAACATAACGCATACATTTTCCTCTATAAATCATTTTACTGAATGCATTCACTGTACTTAGCTCTTAACTGACAGGTTCTTTTTCTAATACAGTAAGTTTCCTTCCTAACCATCCTTATACTACTTGGCTACAGAAGGTTTGTCACTTTCCAAAGTCAAGGATATGCCAAGATGTGTAATTCCTCAATGAACCTTCAGCTATGCAGAGCTCTCAAGTTTCTCCTTATTAAAATCTTCACTCAGAATCTGATCAACTACTTCACATTGAAGTATAAATGGTTAATTTAAAACAATGGTTCCCATCTTTCTAGATTTTATTTTTATTCTAAAATACAACATGTTTAGGGTAAGTGGACAAATCTGTAAAGATAGAATTTTAGGCAACAATGTTAGATGCTGCATTTTTCCTTTCGGGTGGGGGAGATGGTAGGCTGGTGCTATTTTCAGAGGAATGCATACCTTCATGGAATTTTCCCAACCCTAGTAATAGGTTCACAAAGGTCCCTGTTCACGTCACCTCTGTGTCAGTCTGCCCTACATACAGATAGCAGCAGTCATAACACATCAACAATAACCTTTACTGCTATTACTCATACTACCATTTATTAAGTGCCTTTTCTCTTCAGAGTTGTGAGATGAATTTTAAAATTCTTATTTCATGTTCACAACAATCCTGTGAAATTGCCCTGTTATTCTCACTTTATGTTGAAGAAACATAATTTGGTCAAAACCATGGAGCTAAATAAATAGCAGAGCTGAGATTTTAACTCAAAGCTTCAGAATTCTAAAACCCTTGGTCTTAACCACAATGGTCTCCTTTCTCAAATAGATTGAACTTTCAAGATATTTATTAGATAGGTTCACTCTTTTCTGTATAATTTCTTGTTTGTTTTTCTCAGCATTTTTTGGTCAATATTATGAAGGTCGAGAAATTAATTGCATTTAAATATCCCAGGTTTTTCCGTCACCCCAACTGTTAATCTCATCACTTATGCTCCATGAAAAGCTTACTTGGGATAGATTTTTCCATTAAAGTCCTCCCCACCCCAGTCCTCCAAACTCCTGCAAAAAATATATGAAGGGGAAATGAAAGCTTGCATTTATTCCAACCTTATTACTAATTGAAAACAAAGAAAGAAAATGAATCAACGAGATACTGTTTTGTAGCTGTCCTAAGTTGATAAGGTTTTGGGAAGATGAATGCTTTCAAACAATACTAGAAAGGACATAAATTGATAAAAGTTTTTTAAAGAGCAGTTAAACAATATGACCCAGGAATTCCACTTCTTATAATTTATTTTAATTAAATAATCAGAAGCACACTCAATGATTTATGTATGAGTATATATGTCTTTATATTAGAAAAAAGAGCTGAAAAAATATAATAGGGGCAAGTAAATAATACATTTGTATGACAGAGTAATATACAGTAATTTGAATGTTTTCTAATAGTTCTTAATTAAATGAAAAATTGCTAACAACTAGAATAATAAGTGAAAAAAAAACAGATACAAAGCATATGCTTCAAAAACATTTTAAGTTTTTGAGAATTGGAGATATTAGACCAAAAGATTCATTGTAATTACAGCTAAGCAGTGGGATTGTGGATATTGTGCTGTTGCTATGTTATACTTATTAATTCCATCAATCTTATAAAATATAAATATTACTTGTAATCAGAAGAAAATTAATTAGTTTTTACAATGGAGCTCAAAGTAGACTTTTGCTTATATCTAAAAGAATGATCAGGTCTTTTATTTTCAACCAGTTTCTACCTTTTATAATTTGATGTTGAGTCCTTTACAGTTGACTTGCCTTTTGATGTATAGTCCTAATAATTCAATTCTGGCCTCCATTGACTCACAACAACTTATCCACTCATTATTAGCTATTAACTCCAAGGTAAGGGAAAATTAACAGAATATAATTAAACGCTTCAAAGCCAAGTCTATGATTTTGAAATACATAATGTAAATAAATGAAGTTACACTTCTCTCTTTGTTGTTACAAGTTCACTCTAAGCTATTGTTTAAAGACAAAAGGAGTCTATATGAGGAAGAGAAACCAACAAAAAAACCTCACACCTTAGTATATTAAGGAAGAACAATGAAAGGATACAAAGCCACATTAATAGGTGCAATCATCTAAGGCTTTTAATTGTATACTATTGATTAAGGATCACAGAATCACAAAGTAGTAATGGAGAAAGAAAATGTAAAAGTCATTTTATCCCACTGCCTCCTCCGCAATGAGGAATCTGAGGTCCTAAAGCTGAAGTGGCAAGTGGCAGATTTAAGCTCTGAATCCAGATACCCAATCACCCATGCATGAAGCATACCATCTTACTACTGCATCTCATGGGTCCTAGAGTTCTTCCTTCCAATCAATATGTCACTCTGACGGAACTTACACAGAATGTTGGAGAAACAGAAGCATTTCCTATTTCATGTATAGTTTTCCCACTATAGTACAATAGTGGGAAACATTTGAAATGTGAAGTACACCAAAAGGCACCTATATCTGTCTTGTCGTGGAAATCAAATCCCTAGCTCATATTCTATTTACTGCTTCTTCTCTACTCCAAACTCTTATGCCAGTGATCATCATTGTCATCATTATTATCTTCATGTTTTCAGGTTGATAGTTTAAACTCTCAAATGCTTCTTGCATTCCGTTTTTTGCATCTTCTGTTTGGAGTAACAGACCGAGTACCCAGCTCATTAATGCTACTTCCAAGCTGTAAGAGCTGGGGTGCGCTATTTAACTATCTGAACATGAGTTTTCTCATCATAAAAAAATAGACACTATAATGTCTAGTGTTTTTCTACAGTTCTCTGGGTCTTTAAATAGGAAAAGGGGGGCAGAGGAAAAAGAAGAAACTGCACAATTTAGCTGGCAATGAGTTCTTCTCATTTTTTCCTTTTGTTTCACGTCTGTCTCTTCCATTGTTACTTAAGGTAAATACTGTTGCTTCTGCTCTTATAATGTGTGTGGCTATCTGAGGTGTCCATTGAGAAGAGGACATAATCTATAGAAACATCTGTTAGGATCACTGACTTGAGTCATGTTATGGGCGGGAGATTGCTACCAGAGATTTTTTTAAAAAGAAATATTTTTAGAAACCTAAACTTTTGTTATTTTACATAGTTCTGCTCCATGGAAATGACTATATTTTCCAAGTCACTTCTCCCCAAACCTTCGAAATATAAATCATTTAAAAATTCACACTATTGGGCTATAAGGATGAAAGAAAGATCTTAGAGCTTGAGAAGAGGGAAAAACATGTGCAAAAGGTGGGGGGTAGGTCATGGAACCTGATCTAAAAAAATGCAAAATTACCGAAGTACAAGACTGCAGAGTCAGGGGCTGAAGCTTTAAAAATAAATTTTACCCTCCATAAAATAATACCCTGCTGCAAGTGAAGAGAGCTGTGTCCCTTTATTCAACTCCTAGTCTCTGATATCATGGAGACACAATTTATATTCCGCGCATTGAACTCATAATTCTAGGTAGAGTTTCAGCCATATTAATCTGTAGCCAGAGACATGGCTCTAAATTGTAATTGTAGGACACTAAAATGTGCAGTCAGCCCTAAGGATATGAATACCCAACTAAAAAAAAAAGGGCTTTTCATTTATAGATAATCATATTCCGGAAACTTCAGAGTGGAGTCAGAGTAAAAATAGTACTAAAGATTGAATTAGAGCCTTTTTAATGATATGTGTATAAATATTCATTTAAGTTGAATGAACCTGCCTGGCGGATCTGTTGAAACCTGACTGCCCAGGCCCGCAGCTGGCCTGGCGGCTGTGGGAGCGGGTCAGGGAGGCAGGCTCTCCTTCCTGTTTGCCAACTTTGTCTGCAGCTGAGCAGGACAAGAGGGCTTTGAAGGGGGGTCTGTGCTGGGAAAGGTGACTTGGCAGCTCCTCAGAGGTCAGGTGCACAAATGCAGCTAGAACTTTTCTTCTTTTATATTGTCATTTGCTTCGAAAGTTTAGCAGGCTTATTTTTCCTCAAGAGTTTGCTAATTTTTTTAAAATAAATTTTTGTTGATTTCAGAGAGGAAGAGAGAGGGAGAGAAAGATAGAAACATCAATGATGAGAGAGAATCATTGATTGGCTGTCTCCTGCACTCCCCATACTGGGGATTGAGCCGGCAACCTAGGCGTGTGCCCTGAAGGGGAATCGAACCATGACCTCCTAGTTCATAGGTCAACACTCAACCACTGAGCAATGCCAACCAGGCAAGAGTTTACTAATTTAAGATATGGACTAGATACCTATTGAGCCAAATGAACAGGGCACCTTAGGTCCTGAACCTCGGGTAGCTTACACTCCTTCATTGCTCTGTGTTGAGCACTAATTATCAGCCATGAGCTTGACAAGGCACCAGATCCTATGGATTTAAAGATGGAACAAAAGATCCTTGCTGCCAAAAAGTTCATGGTTAGCTTCAGTCAACAGGCTTGTATATGAATAATAACTCAATGGTCAAATAAATGCTAACAGTTGTTTGTACAAAGCGCGCCCTAATTATCTGGCTAATGGAAACAGTGCCATTTTCCCTCCCACATTTCTAATAGCTTAAAGAAAAATTGTATTGTTAGGTTTCAGTCAGCTGTTGGATTTATGAGCTAGGGAAACAGATACTCTGGTAAACTAAAATCAATAATTTTATACAGAGAAAGCATTAGACCGCATTATATTAGGGCATAATAGCTACATTTTCTCTCCTCTATTCTGATGGGAATACATTTTAAAAATGCATATAATAAATGATCATACCAAGGCTATCATCCAAATGTGTTATTTCCCATTACAAGGGTTTATGCTCGTTTAAATAACAAATAAGGTTTGTGGGAATGAAATGTTAAGGTCATAAGACTTAGATATTGGGTATCACCTATTGATCTACAATAAATTGTTTTTCTCAGGACCTGCGAATTTCCTGTAAATTGTTAAAGCAGATCATAATGATATTAGGTCAACTATGCTGTATGGTGAGTCTTTAATTTAGTTTATAGATCATCAATATTAAAAAAATAATAATTCTTATTAAAATAAAAGTCATGTAAATGAAGGTTTGTGCACTGGTTAGGTTGAATTTTTCCCTACAATTAAATGTCAAGCCAAAAAAGCCAATGCTGGTATCAGGAATGTAAAAAGAACTTTTGGCTAATGTTACTGCATACTCATTCCTATTTTCTCTATTTTTTATATCTTAATAGGCAGTATGCACAACCAGAATTATGCTTTATAGGGATAACCACATAAAACCCCCAATAAAAAAAAAGTTGTAATAATATCCACTGTATTTACCATGAAAGAAGCCAATTATTGTCTTTCATTAGTTATAAGGTGCCATTAATTGCATGATATGCCATTATTATATATATTATATGAAAAAATGAAGTTGCCAAATAAAAAATAACACAAAGTTTTATTATCAATTATAATTATTATTTTATACTAGAGGCCCTGTGCATGAATTCGTGCACAGGTGGGGTCCAGTCGGACAGGCCCCAATTGGGGCAGATTGGGGCTGGGCCTGTCAGGAGGAGGAAACGGCGGGAGATTGGCTGGCCAGCACCCCCAATCAGGGCCCAATCAGGGCCAGCTCAGGTGGGGGAAGGGGCCTCAGGCAATTGGCAGGCGGGCCCTGCCCTCAATTGGGATTGGGGGCTGATTGGGGTGGGGCCAGCCATGAGAAGGGACTGTGGGCTGTAAGTCAGCTGGTCCCGCCCCCGAATGGGGTGGGGGGTGCCAAAGGGGGCCAGCAGCCTGGGGGAGGGGCCATGGGTGGTTGGCCAGCCGGCTCTGCCCCTGATCGGGGTGAGGGGGTCGATCTGGGGTGGGGCCAAGTGGGAGGAAGGGCTGCGGAAGGTTGGCCAGCCAGCCCCACTCCCTATTGGGGTGAGGGGTGTGACTAGGGGCGGGGCAGCCAGGGGGAGGGGCTGCAAGAGGTTGGCCGCCCAGCCCCACCCCCTATTGTGGTGGGGGATGCGATCAGGGCAGGCTGACCAGGGGGAGGGATGGCCAAGAGGAAGGGAGGGGGCGTTTGGCCTGCCAGCCCACTCTTGATCTGGGTGGGAGAGTCTGATCAGGGGCAGGCCGGCAGGTGGGGCCTCATGGCTGGCCCCACCCCCAATCAGCCCCCAATCCCACAAGGTTGGCCGGCCAGCCCCACCACTGATCAGGCCAGTTCACTAGCCACAGTGGGCATCATAGTAACCGGTCGTTATGGCTTTTATGGTTGCTGGCTTTTTATATATATAGATATATTGAAAGAGCTCTGCTAGATTAACTTCGACATCTAATGTTAACTCTATCACTTTTGTGCAATCATAAAAAGGAAAACACACGTGAAATGAAAGTATTTGTAGTATTCTACCATATTTTGAGCCTAAATTTTCTGTATCATCGTTGACTTGGAGATGTTATTACCCATGTTTTCTCCAAGCCAACAAGAGAGTTAGTGATGCAGCTTCTTGTAAGAGGATGTTTGACTAGCATGTCTGAGAGCTTTCCTTCCAGGCTTCTGACACCGATTCTGCCAATCTTGATGCTGACTCCTTCTAAATCTCAACAGCATGTGTGTTGGAAGGTTTTAAGGCAACAGCAGGATTCAGGTCCTCCTCAAACAGTCCCTGAAGGGTGTGTAGAATGAAACATTGAGAGTTGAAGTCTGGACGTGCTACCATAGATCGATCACAACCAAGTCTGCTCATGAGCAGGCAATGATCATTATGCTGAGACTGTTTGACCAGAAAACATTGTAAGATGTCCAGCTTTGAAGGACACATTACAATTTTGGAGATGTTAGGATGTGAAAACATGTACCTTAGAACCGGTGAAATACAGCAATTCCCAAATTAAGCTATTCAGAAAAGTGTATTTCTCTGACATTCTTATTTATATATTAATATATAACATATACTATCTATTAATATAATAATATTTATGTCCGAGGCCAGGTGGCTCAGTTGGTTGGAATGTCATCACAGGTTCGATTCCCAGTCAGGGCACATACCTTGGTTGTGGGTTCGATCCCCTGTCGGGGCATATGGGAGGAAACCAATTGGTGTTTCTCTGTGTCTCTCTCTTTCTCTCTCTTTCTCTCTCTCTCTCTCTCTCTCTCTCTCTCTCTCCCTCCCTCCCTCCCTCCCTCCCCCTTCCTCTCTCTCTAAACATTTAAGATATGCCGGAACTGTGAGCCAAAATGGTCATTCCCTTTGCCTTCCCCCTAACCCACAGTATATAAAAATTCCAATTATTCTGTTACCCTGCAAGGACATACAATGGTTAACCTTTTCAAATAATAACTCCAGAAAAAAAAACTCAATAAGAAACATATCCTTGGATGAGGAGTCATATATATATATATATATATATATATATATATATATATATAT
>NW_005871087.1:3184179-3322809 GCF_000147115.1 Myotis lucifugus
ATAATACAATACGGTACTACTGAATATTTTATATACTGCTAACAAAGGCTTTCTTATTCTAGACCATAAAAGCAACTATTGTGTCCTCTCTAAGGAATCAAAATAGTAATTACTCATAATATAAAAATTATTTGACTTGAATAAAATATAATTATATGTTATTAAAGGCACATAAAATAGAAGGTGGAAAGGGAGAAAGGACTCTCTCCACCCATCCTTGACCTATAAAAATGTATACATTGGAATTGGAAGGAGCCAATGAAAACAGAATTAAGCAAGGGCATTAGGGTTGAGAAATTTGCTATTTTTTTTTGCAAAATTCCTATGAAAGAGATATTTCCCTCCTTTTTAACTTTCTACAAAGAAGTGCAATTTCTTGAACAACACCATACAGAATCCTATATAATAAAAGGTTAACATGCAAATTGTCCTCTCGACCAGGAGTTTGACTGGGAGTTCAACCAGGGAATGGGGCCAGCTGGCCAACCACCCAAGGCCCCTCCCCCCTGCTGGCCCTGCCCCTCATTGCCCTCCTCACCCCAGTTGGGGGCGGGGCTGGCCCACCAACTGCCCACAGCCCCACTCCCCAGCTGGCCCCACCCCTGATTGCCCCCCCTCATCGGGGCGGGCCAGCCAGACCCCACCCATGCACGAATTCGTGCACCAGGCCTCTACTTTACTATATAAGGGGGACTATACATTTGTAACAATGGGGCAACTTAAATGATATACAGTTTGGTAAATTTTCAATAATGAATTTACATTAGAGACTTTTCCTGTGTTTAGATTCTAAGGCACATACTTGAGTGTGGACAAAAAGTATTCTAATAAGTTTATTTGCCCATTAGCAATATTTTTCTGACATACATACTAAGTAGATCATATAATACAGAGGTTTTTTTCACATGTTTAAAGCCTCTAAACTATTTCAAGGGCAATAGCTCTACCACCCTTAAATTCCTACATCACCAATAATAATATGCGCCACATAACTAACACTTAATGACATAGTTCATCATACTATTTTTGCTGGACCACAATGGGTATGTGCAAGGATAAATGAAGGATGAGGACAGAAAGATGAAATTACATGGGGAATCCTGTTACCAGTTCTCTTCAATAAATGTTAGTAAATGTGCCTAATTAATAACCCAAATCCTCATTACAAATTCATTCTGAATTGATAGGGATTTTGTGGAACTTTACTTTTTTCTAGCAAACAATGTTATGCTATTTTAAAAGAATTTCAAATGTTTAGATGTAAGACACCTGATAGATATAAGCCACACACAAAACTAAAAAATGTAATAAAATGTCAAAATACTTAAAAGATATTAAATGTATTTAAGTTAATATGTGTAATATTACATGTAATTTTGTGTTTTATAAAACACATAGTCATTTCATTTCATCTCATCTTTACCCTCATATTTATCTGTTCATCTCCCTTTCTCTGTCAGCCATTCTCATCAATCATGAAGCTACTACATATTGTGGCCTTGCTCCAGCCTACCTCTCTACTGCTTCTTGTTCCCTAGGCTCCATACATATAACTACCTAACTTCTCGCATTCAAAATTATTTGCTTTTCACAAATATAGCTTGTGCTGCAGAACTTCAAGCCTTCACTGGTCATGCTTGGAACATCACTGAGTAGTGAAAGGAAGCTACTATAGTCAATGCTTTGCATAGGGTCCGCTGTGACATGAGGGCTGTGATGTAAGGAAAAGTTATCTATTGTATTTGTTGCAGGCATTAAAGAGATGAATGCTTTTGAAAAGAAAGCAAATCATGAATAAAGTAAAATCTTGAATGTAGCTTCTAAAACTGGGCTACATATATATTATTTTGATATATGTATTATTTCAGCATGGGATCCTCTTAAACAAAATTTCATAGGCAGCTCCTCATAATTATCTTCCCAGACCAATAATTCAAATGGTGAAAAATACATTGTGAAAAATAAAAAAGGTGTTAAAGAAAAATTCCAGTCTCCTCAACAACATTATTGATGCAGTTACTGCTTTAAATAAAATCACGAAAATATTTCATTTTAAAAATAAATTATCTTTAAGACTGCAAAAGTAGTTATCACAAACTACTATGGCAAGAATAAGCTTTTTTTCCGAAATGTGTTATTTGGTAATTTATTTTTAACAAATCTTACACGTGTCTACAGAAGAAAGTTCCTGCTCTGAATTAAAACTAATTTCAACTTATTTTAAAAATAAATCTAGGATGTAAGACTTTAATAGAATTAGCTCTAATAGAACATAAATTCGAGCAGCTGAAAAGATGGAAACTGCATAATATACTGATGATTCAAACAATGCCAAATCAAGGTGAAGAACAAGTATGTTTTTAAAAATTAGATCAAAGAGTATTATGTTTCCTATTGCTTTCAGATTTTAAGTTTTAAAATTTATTTGTATAGAAGCCTTTGCTTCCACAAAATCTTTTATTAAATTAATAACTAAAGGTACCAATAGGTATTGCAAATAAACCGTTATAGAGGATTACATTAGCTCATGTAAAGAATATGCAAGTTAGTTAGACTAGCTTCTATTAAGACTCCTGAAATTCTTATTGAAAATTGAATACATGGATATACACTCCCTAAAAATGTAAACATTTCAAAGGCAGTAGATTAAAATGTAAAATTTCTTTTCAACTCACAGTTCCACCACTGACTGCACTTTCTCCAAATAATTGCTAGTAACAATCTGAATGTATCCTTGCAGAACTATTTAAGGTATTTATATTATGTATATTATCTATGTCTGTATATCTCTTTCACATTACTCATTCTGTAACCTGATTTTGTCTCAAAAAAATAGAAAAGAATTAAATTTTTAGATATACACATAGATACTAATACATTCTTTTTGAAAATCTATTGAGAGTTCTGTGCCTCATAGTATACATGTCCCAGTATTTATCTCTCTATTTAACATTTATCTACTAATGAAAATTTAGCTTATTTCCAAAACTTGTTATAAACAATTTTATTTTATTGTTATGTATGCCATCTCTCAACATGGTATACAAAGAACATCCAGTAAAAACAATGAAAAATTATTGATAACATATTATCAACATGTCCTTAAATGCATTAATTATCTGCCAATAAAGTAATATAACACTGAGGCCAGAAATGAAGATTAATTTGTGTTTATATGTCCTCTTAGAACTCATATATTGAAACCCTATACCACAAGGAGATAGTATTTGGACATGCGGCCTCTGGAAGGTAGTTAGGTCATGGTGGTGGGGTTCTCGTGATAGGATTCATGCCCTTATAAGAAAGGAAACCAGAAGACTTTCCCTCCCTTCTCCTTCCCTCCCTCCCTTCTTCCCTTCCTCCTTCCCTTCCCCTTCCTTCCTTCCTTCCTTCCTTCCTTCCTTCCTTCCTTCCTTCCTTCCTTCCTTCCTTCCTTCCTTCCTTCCTTCCTTCCTTCCTTTAGCATGCAAGAATACACCAGGAACTGAATAGGTCAGGACCTTGATCTTAGACTGTCTGGTTCCTAGAACTGTGAGAAATAAACTTCTATTGTTTAAGCCACCCAGTTTATGGTATTTTTGTAACAGCAGCCCGAGATAAGTCATCTAGCTTGTACCTTGTGAGACTTTCCAAAAAGCATCTACTGAAGACAAAATCTAAGTCCTTAACTGAGTGTTCAAATAGAAGATACTACATAAAGTTAGAAACCTAAAGAACATGTATACCAGGGGTCCTCAAACTACGGCTCGCGGGCCACATGCAAATACAAATATTGTTCTTGTTCCCGTTTTGTTTTTTTACTTCAAAATAAGATATGTGCAGTGTGCATAGGAATTTGTTCATAGTTTTTTTTTTAAACTATAGTCTGGCCCTCCAACGGTCTGAGGGACAGTGAACTGCCCCCCTGTTTAAAAAGTTTGAGGACTCCTGATGTATACCCTTAATCAGAAAGGTAAACTGGCTAGAAACTGTCAGTGATCCCAGGTAAGTGACTAAAACAAACAAAATTCCTTCCTAGAAGAAACCATTTTTACTTTTTTTTTTAATCCAGAAGAAGTGTTTTCTTTTGTTGTTGTTTTTTTAAATAAGCAATTTAGACTTCCAGTTTCCAGTTTCGCATGTAAAAAACTTGGAAGGTGCCAATTTGTCCTAACAAATAAAAAGCTGAACAGACTGAAAAGTCAACAACTCTTCTTACATTTCTCTACACTAGCAATAAAAATTCAGGAAACACAATTCTAACAAATATATATTAAACTGGCAACGCAGTGGGAGTGCAGACTTCTTGCAGAACAGAAGGACAATGGCTCGTCCATTACTGACTATCTCATCAGCTGCTGAGCAGCCTCATCAGCCTGGCAATCATGGGTTTCGGGGGACACCATTTCCCTTTTCCTCTTCCACACATTTTCTTCTATTTACTCTTTGCTCTTTTCCCTCTTTGGTAACCATTACTTTCAATTTTTGTTGTTGAAAATATCTGAGTACAGTAGTTTCTCTGGACAGTGACTAATACAGTTCCCTCATAGCTTTCAAAATCAAGATATTAACTGATTCAGGAAGCTCATTATTCTTCTGGTTTGCTTTAACAAGCATCTTTCATCACCACCTTTGGGCTGCAAAAATGTGAGAATATGTTGTAGTGTTAAGCATATCTGTTTCATGTCCAACATCAATCTGATCTTGCTGAATCAAACAGCTAGGCGTAGATGAAGAGAAACAAAGAATAGTGACTTACTGTCTTGGAGAAACACAGATTCACAAGATATATTCTAGACTTAGTAAAATATATATATCCAGCAACCAAACTGCAGAATGACCAGAATGACCAGTCGCTATGACACGCACTGACCACCAGGGAGCACTCAACGCAGGAGCTGCCCCGTGGTGGTCGGTGTGCTCCCACAGTGGGAGCAATCTGTGCACCAGGCTTCTAGTCTGCATATATAAAAGCCTAAGTGACCGAATGACTGAACGACCTGTCAATGGGTCGCTATGATGCACACTGACCACCAGCAGACAGATGCTCAACACACAGTATCTGGCTCCCTCCTGTCTGGATCAGGCCTGCAGGGATTGGGCCAAAACTGGCTATCCGACATCCCCTGAGGGGTCCTAGATTGCAAGAGAGCCCAGGCCAGGCCGAGGGACTGCACCTGTGCAAGAATCCATGCACCAGGCCTCTAGTCTATTATAATGTGGACTGAATAATGTGTGCATGTTTAAATATGTGTATACATTTGCTCATATATATGCATATATTTCATATGCATGCATTTATCCATGTTACCTGTGCATGTGTGTACTTATTCTTTAAATATTTTGGTATTTTCATGTAAATTTTCATATCATCTTCTTTACAAAGATATTATTTAACTATGAGGAAAAGGCCTATATTAGCTTTTCTCATTCTTTTCTATAGTGAGTCTAAAACGCATGCTTTTTTTTTTTTAGAAAATTAGACTAGATTATTTCAACATTTCCATATTGAGTCATTCAAATATATACGTCAAGCCATTTTTGCTTTCTATTCAAACCCCCAATTTTTAATTCTCTATGAGAATAGTTTCAGCTCTGAGGCCAGATAAAGATGTAAGAACTCCTTTGTCAGAATAGAAAGATTACCTTATCAACTAACTATGAAAATAACTGAACTAATTTAACTCTGACAATTGGGGAAGTTTTTGGAGCAAGTTGGTAATAAACTTTCAAAAGAATTGAAAATAAAATATTTTTTTAAAAACTGTCACAGAAGTGGAGGTAGATAGAAAGGAATGCATCAATTTTATTTTTAATTGCTTTTTATTTTCTACCTAAGGCTTTACCTCCCAAGGGAAGTATATGAGGGTCAGTGACTCTCTCAATTTTTGCAGCAACATTTTCAACTAGGTTGATATTTTTTAAAACAAACATGGGTTTAAAGCACTTAGACAATAAACTTAATAATGTAAAATTAAATTATGATCACAGAACATAAAGCTCATTTTTATAACTTAGTTATTTCAATTCAGTATTAAGTTCACAGCAAAACCGAGGGGAAGGTACAGAGATTTCCCATATACCTCCTGCTCCCACAACACATGTGTAGTGTCTCCCAGTATCAACATTCCCCACCAGAGTAGTATATTTGTTACAACTGATAAAGCCACATCAACACATTGTAATAACTAACCCAAGGTTCATAGTTTACATTAGGGTTCACTCTTGGTATTGTACATTCTATGGGTATGGATGAATGTATAATGATGTGCCCATCATTATGGTATCATAAAGAGTACTTTCATTGCCCTAAAATTCCTCTGAGCCCTGCCTCCCCTCCCACCCACCCCTGCCAACCCATGGCAACCACCCATCTTGTTGTCAATTCTCACCTGTGGATATTTTTTCCATTGAGTTTTTTAGAGAGAGTGGTAGGGAGGAAATGGGGGAGAGGGAGAGAGAGAGAGGAAGAGAGGGGGAAATATCAATGTGAGAGAGGCACTTCGATTGGTTGCCTCCCACAGTGACCCCAACCAGGGTTAGGGATCAAACGTGCAACCCAGATACATGCCCTTGAATGGAAATTGAACCCATGATCCTTCAGTGTGCAGGCTTAGGCTCTAATCACTGAACCACAGTGGCCAGGGCACCATGCATCTTTTTGCTGTTTTGCCTTTTCCAGAATGTCATATAATTAGAATCATGCAGTATTCAGCCTTTTAAGACTGGCTTCTTTCACTTAGTAATATGCATTTAAGGTTATTGCATATCTTTTCATGAATTAATAGCTTATTTCTTTTTAGTGCCAAATAATATTCCATTGTTTCTATGTACCACAGTTGATTTATCTATTTATCTACTGAAGAACATCTTGGTATTGACAATTTTTAAAAAATATATTTTTATTGATTTTTTACAGAGAGGGAGGGAGAGGGATAGAGAGTTAGAACCATCGGATGAGAGAGAAACATTGATCAGCTGCCTCCTGCACACCCCCTACTGGGGATGTGCCTGTAACCAAGGTACATGCCCTTGAACGGAATCGAACCTGGCACCCTTGAGTCCTCAGGCCAATGCTCTATCCACTGAGCCAAACCGGTTAGGGCAGTATTGACTATTATTAATAAAGCTGCTATAAATATCCAATATGCAGGTGTCCCTGTAGACATAGTTTTCAACTCCTTTGGATAAATACCTGGGAGTGTGATTGCTTGATTGTATGGTAAGAGTATTACTTGGTTTGTAAAAAACTGCCAAACTGTCTTCCAAAGTGGCAGTACGATTTTGTATTCCTATTAACAAAGAATAAGTCTTCCTGTTGCTCCACATCCTGGCTAGCATTTAGTGTTGTCAGTATTCTGAATTTTGCCCATCCTGTTAGGTTTGTAGTGATAGCTCATTGTAATTTTAATTTGCCTGATGATACATGATGTGGTGCATTTTTGCATATGCTTGCCATCGGAGTATCTTCTTTGGTGAGGTGTCTGATAAGACCTTTGGTCTAATCAGGTTGGTTGATCTCTTATCATTGAGTTTTTAATACTTTTGTGCATATTTTAGGTAACAGTCCTTTATCAGATGTCACTTGCATTTTTCCAAGTCTGTGGCTTGTCTTCTTGTTCTCTTAACACTTTCTTTCACAGAACAGTTTTTAATTTTAATGTTCAGTTTATCAATTCTTTCTTTCATAGTCAGTGCCTTTGGTGGTATATCTCAAAAGTCATTGCCATAATCAAGATCATCCAAGTTTTCTCCTATGTTATCTTCTAGGAGTTTAATAGTTTTGCATTTTATACTTAGGTCTATGATCCATTTTTAGTTAGTATTTGTGAAGAGTATAAAATAGCTGTCTAACTTAATTTTTTTGCATGTAATGTCCAGTTATTCCAGTCCCATTAGTTGAAAAGACTATCTTTGTTCTATTGTATTGACTTTGCTTCTTTGTTGAAGATCAGTTGACTATATTTATGCAGGTCTCTCCCTGGACTTTCTTTTCTATTCCATTGGTCTATTTGTCTGTCCTTTCACTGATACCACACTATCACCATCACTGGAACTTTATAGTAAGTCTTGAATGCAAGTAATGTCAGTAACCAACTTTGTTCTTCTCCTTCATTATTGTGTTGGCTATTCTGTGGGTAAAGCTTCAGACCATTAACTCACCACTTACTAGCTATGTGACTCTCAGAAAAGTTATTTAATTCTCTAAGTTCCTCATCTTATTATTCATGAAGAGGAATAATATCTATTTCAAAATATCATTGTGGGGATAAATGACTTAATACACAGCGTTCTCAAAACAATGTCTGCAACATAGCATATATTATGACACTATTATCATTAAGTGATATGAAATACAAAAAGTACCCACTTAAATAATCCAGGTATACCACCAAATCACATAATTGTTCAGACTCTAAAACCTCATGTGAATTTTAATATGACCAATGTAAAAATTACATCATTTCAAGATGTTATGATCATTGGCTAAAAAAAACACAATGTGTGTGTGTCTTTGGGAGGGGGAGAAACTGTACATGAACTTCACAAGCTATGAGCTCATTTATTTTTTTCTGCCCTTGGTGGACACAAAGAAATGACTAATTTGAATGTTAATTGATTTAACCTGTTACCAGCAATAAATAAACAAACTAGACCAGGAGTGTTTTATTTATGTAGATTACCTACAGTCTTCCATCAGGAAAATTAAAGAATTATTTAGGGAAGAGAAAGAAAATAAGAAAAGCATTGACCCCTGTTCCCAAAGCAAAGTGTGTGTCAGATGTATTTTCCTCTGATGAGTTCTACTTATGTAGCTGGACATTTTGTTTACGAGGTCCAATAGGAGGTTAATGGATCAAATGAGCAGATGGTAATAGTCTGGAAAATAATGATAATACTTATGCCACAGACAGTGCCTCAACCTAGCTGGATGATAGGATAACTCAGCAGTGGGGAATTGCTCCTGGGGGTACACACACAATCTGTAGTGTTGTTTCCATTAAGACATGGCCGAATCAGCTGCTATACACACACACCACACACACAACTTACACAAGAACATATTGCATAAAATACACAATTAAAAACAATTACTCTAAAGAATGCCCAGGGACCATTAATTCTCCAAGTCAATAATTGTCATGAGTTTCAACTTCATGCTGAGCAACATTGCACACCATTTCTCAAAATATGTTATGCTTACAATGAGAAGTTCATAAAATAAACTTGGGCATTATGGGCACAATTTAAAAACATGTATGCTTATTTTCTATGCATAAGAAAAATATAACTATACAAAACCATTATTTCACAAATAGTGCTTAAGAAAAGCACAAGTATCTATTTAAGTTTTTAAAACAATGACCCAGGGGAGAATTGGACAAGTTCATTTAGATGCACTCTTTCCCAAAACTCTAATAAGATGATGGTGAATAGATGTCTTTAAAAGAAAACCCACACAAACCTACAAGGGCAAAGGAAGTGCGGAAGGGGCAATAGCTACATAACTTTGACAGTTTGAAATCAGGACTATGGAAAGCATGCTTACTCAATCCTAGGAAGGCAAATTTGGGGGGCTCTTGGGAAGCTAAGAAATAATCCGCTTTTCACTACAGAACTCCCACAGGTTAGGAGTTGGTAGAATGATAAATTCTAGAAGACAGAGAGACAGAGAAGAAAAATGGGAGACTATATTGTAATTTTGCTCAGGAAATTTTATGTCAGATACTTTCTTTGATACCAGGAGACTACTAATGCCATCCCCTCCTGAACCTGAAATCTAGATATGTGCCCTGACCTTGAATCAAACCCAAAAACTTTGGTGTATGGAACGCTGCCCCAACCAACTGTGCCATCTGGTCAGGGCAACTAAGATGATCTTGATGTTTCCCTAATAAAATAGCCTTGACAAACCACATTTGAAAAGTAATTTTTGCATGTAAGAATTTCTAACAATCTCTGGAACCACGCTCTTAATTTTGAGTAAATAAAGGATAGACAAATATTTGAAGGGAAAAACTCTAATGTGCAAAGTAGAAACCAAAACACACAGAGATGGGGAAAAGAAATCTAGGAGAAACAGAGATGATGCATGGAAAACTTCAAAAATAATGTTAACATCCTCAGAGAGAGAGAGAGTAGGAAACATTTTATTAATGAATCAAGAACTGGAAGATGTAAAAGAACATTCAAAGAATAAACACAGGCTTTAAAAGTTAAAAGATATATCACAAATACCTTTGCTGGCCAAAGCTGACCTTGAGAACTGGTTGTGAGCTGTGTAACAGTTTAACGAAATACATGGCCTTTAAATTTAAAATCTACAGTAGAGTTTCTATAGTGTTTTATTCCATTTGAAAGCACTTCGGTGTAAAATGAATTTCTAAATTATCTGCTAAGTGAAAATAGAAATGAAAAATTGTCATCATTCATTTGAAACAGAAGAATGTGATGGTCACTGTCCCGGATCAATGCTCAATAAACAACAAACAGCCTCAGGTTTCTCTTGCTCATTCAACACACTGATTTTACGTATAATTCTCTATTAATTTTAACTATTTGGGTCAGTTATTCAATCTTCATTAGTAAAGAATGTGAAATTGCAGAGATTTCACCTGACCTGTTCAAGCCAGAGATAGAAGAGAATAATTTTGTTCCTGGTTTCATGATATCAATAAGTTACTAAATGTCCATTAAATAAACAATTTGTAATTTCCTATTCAAGAATCTTATGTGGGTCATTCTCAACAAAAGTCTATTTGTTTTCATTGTTTTCAATTTCTTTAAAATGTAAGCAGACTGTCTCTTTTGAAGACTTTCTATTTCTTTACCTTTTAGCATTTTTTTCTTTTTGAGCTCTATTTTTGTATTTCCTATATCTATGATGACCTTGACTTGTATTCATTCTCAGTGACTCAAATTAAAAAAATAATCAGTAAGCAGAGTTTTCACAATTTAAATATATTTTCATTTAAATACATGTAAAGTAAAAATTAAAATGAAATTTGATATATAAAAAAATAAGAGAAGGATATCTCCCAGAAAATAGAAGAATGAAAATATAAGATGTTTAAAAACTGAATCTAGAAGGTTGAACATGTGAATAACAATTCCAGAAGGAAAAACTGAATTAAAAATAATGGGAGAAAAACAACAACTCAAAACATACAAAAATTATTTTCAGAAATGAAGAACTTCGAATCACCAGATTTAAGGGGCCACCAGTTTTCCAGACCACACATACAACAGCAATGTGAGAAAAAAACTCAAAATCCTTAAAATCTTCCACAAGAAAAAAGTTAGCTTATACATGATCCAGAATCAGAATAGCATCAAATTTAATGATAGAAGTACAAAAGCCAGAATACAATGGAAGAAATGCCTTTGAAATTCTAAAGATGAATTATTTGCAACCTAGAATTTTATATGTAACCCAACTATCAATCAACTGTGTTGTAGAGAAAGAGATTTCCAGATATGCATCACCACAAAAAAGTTTACCTTACATCGATTCTTTACCACAGTGATATTGGAAGTTTTATGCATTCTACAAAAACAAGAAAATAAACCAAAAATAGGAAAGATCCAGGACCCCAGAAATAGGAGATCTATCACTAGAAAGACATGAGGAAAATATTCAAAATGACGGTGGTGGGTGATCATACGAAAACAGCTCTCAATAAAAACACAAGCAGTATAGAATGATGAGGTGAGAAAATTCTGGAAGAGATGTCTTAAACAAGATGAAATTAATATAGAACCTGATGGGTGTAAACAGATTGAGAATTTAGCTCTACTGGGGAGGTGGTTTGGGGAGCTAAATTACTGGCACATAAATTATTAAACAGGTGCGGGGGGTGGGGGGAACTCCAGGAAAAGTAAGTGGCCGAAATCATATTATTGGCACAGCTGTAAAAATAATATTAAGCACACAACAGAGCTCTAATCCAAATCCTGAGATATCTCTACTGGGGAAATGAGAAGTGGGTTCCTGTAATGATAGGAGTAGGATGAGGAAAGAGAACTAAATCTTCACTTTCCAAAACTGAGCCACCAGCCTCCACAGCAGTAGAAACAACTGATAAAGCCTGAGGAACCAGCCCTCCTTGTGAACTTACACATGTGTCCTCAGTTGGAACATTAACGCTCTACCCAGTAAGGTTCTCTGTTCTTTGCATGTCAACTTCAGTGCTGAGCTCTCTCTCTCCAGTTTGCATATACAAATGTCAAGTTCAACATCTTAGTTAAAAGGATTTCTCTTGGTGTTAACGTATTTTATGAATTAAAGAGTAAGATAGGATCTGCTCTGTTACAAATCCACCTTAGTAAATAAGTGGGGGAAATATGTTTTCAGGAACTTCCTGATCCATTTAAATGTCAAAATACATTGTATTATAGCTACTCTCCCCATTTCTGCCTTTTTCTGCCTCCAAATTTTAATGTCTCCCCATATCAGGGAAAACTCAGATGAAAATGACTGTGAGCAATCTTTTGCTGTTGTACTCTCCTCATGTGCTAATTTACCAGGTATGTGTGTAACATTACAATTCTGGTTCTTGAATATTGGAGATTTTACCTTTTCTTTCTTTTACATGTAAACGTGATCATTTCTGAGAAAGCTATTTGTTATTTGGGTGTTACACCAGAAAATTATTTTCAAATGCTGCCTTCATATTGTGAAGAACAAAGTCACAAAGAAGCCCGCTAGAAATTATTTCATTCTTTGACACCAGGAAACAGTAAAACAAGTATTTTATGGGTAGGATGATATGTTCTTAAACCTACATTTTTCCAATTAATGTATCTTTACTATCTATAGACAATGAAAAAGTGAGAGTTTAAGCAATACTTTGGGTTAATCATATTAACTCAATGTGAAAGACATGCATCCTCAGATACTTCATGCGTGCTCAGTGCCAAGACTCAGCGTTTTCTCCCTCACGACCTTTCATATCAATCAGGGGTGGATAAGCTATGATCTATTGGCCAACTCTAACCTGCCACCTGTTCTTGTCAATAGTTTTACTGGGACACAACCATGCCTATGTATGGCTGCTTTTGCACTCCAACGGCAGATTTGAGGAGTTGCGACTATAGAGCCAATAAACCCAGAAAGATTTACTTCTGACCCTTTTTAGAAAATGTTGGCCAGTCCCTGGGTAGGCAATAGAGAGGGAAACATAGAGAATAGGGCAGAGAGAGGAAACTAGCTATGAGATTGTCTTTGTTTTACCTTTTTCCAAACTATGGACTAAATTTTGTAACAATTGTGAAAATAATTCATCCATAATAGCACTGAAAACGGAAGTATGCACTCAGCAAACAAAAATATGTTTCTGCCCGATAGGAGTCTGATGGGTTTGATGGATGCGCAAATCAGATCAGAGAAAATAGAAGATGCTTCAGTGGGGGGTGGGCACAGAGATTTTTGGTGAAGCCCCCCCAAGAGGCCCAGCAGGTACTGAGAGTACAAGTAAACTGGGGGTGGGAATGAGGGTAATTAATTAAAGGACTTACTGTGCACAGCTGGGGCTGGTCAGCCCCTTCAATTTCATATTCTGTTCAGCTGGCTGCAGCAATGAATCCCATCTTAAGCCTCAGGTAGGGCTTTCTAATGAGAAAAATTTATTTGTAAAGAGTCCATTAGTGTGTATTTTAGGACTAGAGAGAGGTATAAAACAAGTATAATGTCACTGGATCGGTGGGGTAAGAAAAAAAAGGGGGGGAGGCGGCTGGGCCAGGAGATGGAAATAAACTCACGTATGCGTCCCCATGTAGAGTATATCGCCATTGAATACTTCTGTGAATCTATTGAGCATACTGCTTCCAGAGGTACAATTTTTAAAGCTCTATTTCCTAACCTCCATTGCAACTAAAATGCAGATATATGACCAGTTCCCCCAATCAGCTGTATCTATATAAGGCGTGTTTTATACCTGACCCACCTGAAGAAGCAGACTGGGCACAGGACATCTGTTCTGCTGCTATGGGAGGCAGCAGATGAAGAGGAACTCCAGGGTCCAAGTGCCAGGAGCTCCCTAAATAGGCAGTTCTTCAGTGAGTTCCTGGCAACTGTTTTCTCCCGGCAGTTTCTTATAGAAATTGATCCTTGAACTCTCTCAACAATTGGGCGAGTTATTAAATAGCTCTTAATAAATTCCTCCTTGACCAAACTAACTGGAGTATATTCTTTGTTCTTCACCTAAGAATTCTAACCAAAAAAACCCTAAAAATAAAATGTTCTTTAGCTTGGTAACAATGCTGACCCTTGGCCTCCCTATAAACACGGTCTGTCCTCATACCCTAAAGGAAAATCTGAGGACAGAGCCCTTATTCTTATACAGAAACAACCTTGGCTTTCAGAGAATAAGACTTTTGGGACAATAGCTCCAAGGACTGTGAAAGAAATGGAGGCCACCTCTCTATGCTAATTAATGTAGTTTTTCATTGCTAAATAATTAGTCGATCAAGGTTTGGTTCACTTGGTATTTGAAGAAAATTTACAATTCCAAAAAGAAAGATCAAAGTGGACAACAGAAACACTGACCCAGAGGAAACAGAAATAATGTACTTTCTGTTTTTCTTAAAATGCTGTTCATTTTCCTTTGAAAAATTTGAGAAAGTCGTCATTCATAACCAACAAGTAACTATAAAAAAAGGATCAATTAGACAGCAACCATGAGATCTTGGAAATTAATAAAATAATTGCAAGATAAATGTCAACTATAGAAACTAAGTAACTAAATGGACACAGATATAGGAGATATATATATATATAAAGCCTAAGCGACTGGTTGACCAGTTGACCATTCTAATGGTCGACTGGTAGTTATGACATGCACTGACTACCAGGGGGCAGACGCTCACGCAGGAGCTGCCCCCTGGTGGTTAGTTCACTCCCACAGCGGGAGCGCCGCTCAGCTGACCAAAGGGTGCCAGACGCCTGGCTCATGCCTAGAAAGCACAATTGTAGCCCTGTGAGCCTCTCCCACAGACACTCCCCCTGTGCGCCCCTGCCCCAGCCAGACCAAGACTGTGGAAGCACCATGTGCAGTGGGGCTGGGATGAACAGGAGCAGCACAACTCCCAGCCCTGGCTCAGACTCGTCCCTGGCAGCCTGCTGCTTCTCGCACTACTACATCCCTAGGGGGATATAGGACTGCTAGTTTTGGCCAATCCCCACAGGCCAGGCCGAGGGACTCCACCGGCCTCTAGTTATTACATAATAGGTAACATACATTCAAAAACTTCTAGAACATAGTTCATGTCACTTTCAAACGATTAAGAATCAAATAGCATCAGACTTTTTGCATCATCAAATGAAGCAATAACAAGTATCAGTTAAGAGTGACATGGAAGAATTCTGAAAATTTACTTTCCACCTATTCTTTCAGACAAAATAAAACAATAAAAAAAGCAAGTTTGAAAACTTATCACAGCAAACAGAAAGGAATTCAAGAGAAAGAAAACATGGTTTCTTCAAAACCATTGGATGACTTTGGGAATAAAATTAATAGCAACAACAACAAATAATCAAAGAAGGGCAGTCAGGATGATAGAGGGCTATGAAAAACTATCTTCAGGAAGAATATAGACTCCATTCCATGCAGATGCTAATAAAAGGTAGGCATGTGTTATCCATAAACTACAATTTCAAGATCATTAGAAAATAGGCAAAAAACTTTAAAGGCAAATCAAGTTTTAAATATAAAACAAACAAAAAGGAGGTGTTACTTTGGGTAGCTGATGGAGCATAAGAATAAAAATTACATGGGATCAGTCATTCCAGTAAAAAGATTAACTTAGAGAATAGATGTCCTCTTTTTGTGCCTTTTCCCTCCCTGCTGGTTGGAAGGGAACACCATCTTGGACCATGACATGGAAGTCAAATGATGGAGAAAACAGAGTAGCAAACAGAAAGGGCCTGGGGCCCTCATACTAGTAGAAACATTGTACCAGTATGGACTTAATACCAACTCATTTGAGAGAGAAACTTGACATAAACTACTACCATTTGGGGTCTAGGCCCACTGTAATTTAATTCTAGTTTGCTGATATCACTATTAGTTCTTGGCCACCCATTTATAAATGGCCAGTCAATACAGGTTGGCATTCGTAACATCATTTCTCTAGTAACTTCACCCTCACTCTCCACAACCACCTTTTACTGCTTGAAATACCTGAAAGATTTTCTTCCCCACCTCCCACCCTTTATCTCTCAGATCCACACTAACTTCTTGCTTCAAATTCTTAAAGCATATAATTAGTTATTGCTATCAAAACTGTAACTAAACTAAATCTTTACTAATTTTTCTTCCAATATCCTTAGTAAAGCCAAATCCCTCTGTGGGTCCTGGGATTATTGCCTCTCTGCCCCTCAGTTTTCCCCTCCAACTTGCATTGTCAGTCCCTCCACTCCCAGAAATGCTTTCAGTTCTCTTAAAAGCAGCATTTTAACTTGTTCCAATTGTTCTCAACTTAATACGAACAAAAAGAACTCTTCTTCCATGCCACCTCCCTTTCTAGTTACTGTTCTCTCTTCCTCTGCACAATGCACGCTGCTCATCAGCATTATCTTTGCACACGATGTCTACCTTCTCACCTCCCATTAATTAATAACCCACTTCAAAGACACTTCTTTACCAGAAACCTGAGAACCTTACTCTTGATAAGAAAACATGCACTTGAAATCTGTATAAAACCATTTAATACAACCTTTGTGTTAATGCTGGTACCAGAAAATGAAAGGTCACAAACAACCTTCAATCAATGTACTTTTTTAAAATCTTAAACTAACTTGACCTTATGTGACCATACTTTCTCTTGACTATTGTAACAAAAAAGTCTCCTGGCTTTTCTCCTATCAGGCCAGTCATTTTCCATTTCCTTTACAGATTCAGAGTTTTCTTTTCAAAAGCTCCAAATTCTTTGTCTTCTCAGTAACTTTCTATATGTCAGCCCCCTCCCCCTAAATAACCTCTACTCTTCCCTTTGCAAGGAAAACTTGTATACATACTTCAGGTGTCACTGAAGTATTAGTTTCTTAGTGAGGACTTGTATTAATCCCCAGTCTAACATCATAGGCCACCTTATCTTTAAAAATATTTGTATTTTGCACTTTTATTTTCATTTTGTAAGAGCAGGGGCCATGTCTGTCTATTCATTGCTCTATCTGAGCACCCTAATACATGGAAAAACCTCTATAATTATTTGTTGGGAGAATGAATGAATAAATAACAGGACAAGGAAATTTTTTAGTTCCCTCTATTGCAATACAACTACAGAGAAAGGAGAAGGGGCATGCATTAGGCACAGTCATGCTTGTTTCATTTTCTATTGTTTTCTGCAAAAATCAACTAGTGTGTGTGTGTGTGTGTGTGTGTGTGTGTGTGTGTGTGTGTGTTTGGGGGTGGGGTATATTAAAACTCTCTGCATTTCCTGCTGTTTTACTTTAAAACTAAAACTGCTCCAAAGATAGTATCTGTTGATTTAAAAAATTAGAAAGGCACTAGAGTTTAGCAATGAAGTTTAGTAAGAGTAGTAATGAAGTGTAGTAGTGAAGAAGGTTATGTCAGACCGCCTCGTTTGAATCCCAGCTGGTATTTAGAAGCTGTGTGACTTTGGGCATGTTCTTTAAACTCTTCCTAAGAATCGCGTTCTTTTTGTTTGTTTTATTTTGTTTTGTTTTAATGTTTTGGTCACTGCTATATCCACAGCACCTAGAAATATGCTTGGCCCATAGTATGAACTCAATAAATAACTAAGGAATAAATAAATAAATATACTTGCAAAATCAACCAAGAAATTTCACATTTTGTGGCAAAATTGAGAGGACTCTGTTTATATACAACCCACATCATTTCTTCATTTGCCAGATGGACAGCCAGTGGCATCAGTACCAAATGCTTATATTCTAAGATTTTTCTCCAGTTCATGTTTCTCTTTCAAAACCTTTTCTCCCTAAAGCCTACAACACAAGTGTTCACATCTACCTAGAGTTTCCATCCAGGAAACACTTCTGAATAGAAATAGGTATCACTCATGCCTTCATGGACAGAATAAACACTCTGTTCTACTTGTTTTCTGCCATTGGGTAAAACAACAAATGCCAGCTGACAGTGAACCACTTAGACCCAGTCTCTAGCTTGCAGAAATCCTTGGTACCACCCCAACTTACAATGTCCCAGGGAGATATCTACTGCACTGCTGTTGTCTAGTAATATCATGTGCGTGACTCCCAGGAGAGTAGAGAAATATAATTAATGTCTCTCCTTGGAAATTAGAAGGAATAGAATAGCTAATGTGCAGGCGATTGCCAAGACCAAAAGTATGTTCCACAAAACTTGGCCAAGAAATAAAAGCTGGCACAGGAATCAAAACACTCTTACTATGCAGGTTGGGATCATGCTGAATTCATGTCAACAAATCGTAGTTCTCTAAGGCCCAGCTCAGCAAATTTATGTTGTTTAAAGAAAGAAAAGCAATGTGCTATAGGCGGTACAGTTACATTAAATGCCTTAAACTTCGTACAGCACATGGCGAACATTTGTCCTGGTATTTCAAAGTTGAACAAAGTTTTTTCAAGATTCTACTTCTAAAATATACATAAATCAAACTGCCAAAGGGAGTTACAATTCATCCTATTTAAAAGGTTAACCCTTGTTGTGGAAGGAAAAGAAAATCCTGCAGTGCAATCACTGTTACTTATTGGCCTTGTTTATCACCAACCTCAAAATAAACAAGTATTTATTGACTTTATGGCATGTGCTGAATATTGTGCTAATCTATGCAGATCAGTTTTATTATCTATACTGAAATATGATAAAATATGGTGGAAGTAAAGGGAGTTAGCACTTGTCTGTTTATTTATTCATTCGGATGTCATACAGTCATTCTGTCTTTCATCTATTCATTCTATAGCCCCTCCTACTTTTCAAACACTCAGAGCCTGGTATTTAGAAGTGAACAAAACAGATAAAGTCTCAGCCCTCCTGAAGTCATATATTTTACAAATATTATCTCATTTAATTTAAACCTCAAAGGTATGACTATTCAAAAACCAGTCTCCTCTGTGACACAATTTGGTGCTCACCAAACATCCAAATCTTCCTACATTTCCCAGACCTCCTTGTAAGTACGATGGGCTGTGTGACCATTTTGACAACAGATGGAGATGAGAAGTAACATGTGTCACTTCCAGACCAAGATCATTAAAAAGTATATGCCTCCTCAAACTCTAATCACCTATTTACTTGTGTCTATGAAGGTCAAATGATCAGTTGGTTCTGCCATAAGATGGAAGCTGCCTGGAGCCTGAGTCACTGAATGAAAGAGTTTCCTTGGGAAAATCAAAGAAAAAACACATATTGTGTTAAGTCACTGAGATTTATGTGTTTGTTTGTTACTGAAGCAGAGCATGACTAATGCAACTTTACCTTTTGTAAACATGATTGCTAAGGTTCTGAGTAACATAAATTAAGATAGAGGCTGTTTGGCTCATGAATTCTCAGGGATTTTATTGGTGATCTATCTTCTCTGATGTCAAATTAGTCTAGTAATGTCAACTGGCCAATGTCTAGGCAGTGTTCAAAGAAAGTTTTTCAAGAGATACAGCTGATTATCAGAGGGGTTACTGATGCTATTATGTATCACAACCTTATCTCATAATTGAGCATTCCAACTTGTCCATAACTATAACTCTTGTCTCATCATGCTGTATGTAAAATTTCTAAATCTAGAATAGGATAAAACAACCATTCTTTAGTTTTTTCATCTCTAAACTATTTTTAGAAACTTAGAATAAGTTTAAGACCTAGAGTCAAATTTGTTTATCAGAGATATTTTGACTCTGATTAACTAGGAAGACAAGATGAAATGAAGCCAGTATGTACCTGTTTGATCATCCAAAGCCATATTTCTTTATGTATCAAAAAATTGGCAAACAAAATTTACCTAAATCTCATATCTACTTACAATTAATATCATGTCTCTATGTGATTATTCATATTATAATTCAATTCAAAATACATTTTGAAGCATGCAGCATTGTTTTATATTATACAGACAAGGAAACTGAGGCTCAAAGTAGTATGACTTAACTAGTGAATAAGATACAAACCCAGGCTTATCTGGTTTCTTTCCCAGGGTCTCATGTAATACTGAAAAGATAAAAGAAATGTGAGGAGAAAGGAAGTATATCTGACACTGTTGTTTGGCTCACACAATAGCCATTCCCAAACCCATTTCCCTGCATGTACTAAAGAGGCTGAGAAAGCTTTCCAGCCATGCTGGCAGCTGGCAGTGGCCAGATGACACAGTCCTGTCCAATAAACCATGGCAGAAGTCTTTTAGGAACATTGGAGAAAGTTCTGAGTTCCTAATGAGTGGACTAGGAACAGTTGAAGGTATTTTCCTTTCATCCTGCCCTGAGCATGGATGTGATCCCTAAAGGTAGAGTAGTCACCTTGCCATCAACAGCAAGTCAAGAAATCAAGGATAGAAAGCCCTAATGTTATCATTTGTTCCCTGTATCAGCCCTGGACTACCTACCCTCAAACATATTGTTATGGGAGCTTTAAAAGAGAGAGAGGGGGAGGGAGGGTGGGAAAAACAAAGAAAGGAGGAGGGAGGGAAAAACAAATAAAGGAGGAGGGAGGGAGAGGTAGGGGGAGGAAGAAAGGAAAGAAGAAAGAAAACTTTTAAAAATTCACAAATAATTCTAAAACTTGATGATTTCAAATAGCTACTATTTATTAATGCATGATCAGAAATTTGGGCTGGGTGCAGCTGGTGGTTCTTCAGCTGGTCTTGTCTTGGTTCAAATCATGTGACTGTCCTCCAACAGGCAGCTCAGCTGAGACTAGATGGTATGAAATGATCTTATGTATTTGTCTGGAAGTTGATAGTGGCTGTCAGCTCGGTCATGTGTCTCCATTAATGGCTCCATGTCCATCTATTCTACTGTTTGATAATGTGGCTAAGATATGTTAAACCTCTACTGGCTGGTTCAGTTACTTATCACCAAGGGTCTCTTACCTCTGTAGGCATTTTTTTAAATTAAAAAAACATCCCCCAGTCTTTTTGAGGTATGGTTAAAAAAATTGTACATATTTAAGGTGAACAACTTGATGTTTTTGATACATGTATGTACACATTATGAAATAATCACCACAATCAAGCAAATTAACATATCCAACACCTAACATAGTTATTATGTTTTTGTATATGGCAAGAACACTTAATATCTAGTCTCTTAGCAAATTTCAAGTATACAATATATTGTTAACTATGGTCACATTGCTGTACATGAGCTCGCCAGAACTCATTCATCTTGCATAACTGAGACTATATCCCTTAACCAATATCTACCCATTTCCCTCTTCCCCCTGCTCCTGGCAACCACCATTCTACTTTCTGCTTCTATAAGTTTGACTCTTTTACATTCCATATATAAGTGGCAGCATGCAGTATGTGTCTTTCTGTGTTTGGCTTAATTCAATCAACATAATGTCCTCAAGATTCATCTGTGTTGTTGCAAATGGCAAGATTTCTTATTTAAAACAGAATAATACTAGTACTTCCAAGCTCATTATGGCATTATACACAATAGCCAAGATATGAATTCCATTTAAATATCTGTTGACAAATGAATAAAGAAAATGTGATATATATATATATATATATATATATATATGAATATTATTCAGCCTTAAAAAAGAAGAAAATCTATAAGCAGTGTTGTGATGCCTACAGATAACTAATAGCTTATTACAGATAGATGAGATTGGATAAAAATGTGACAATATCCAGGCTGAGTAAATGGGTCAGGAAAGGTGAAGAATTGGTTAACAGCATAGTCTCTCTCACATTAGTAACTAGCTGAAATTATTCCTGCTACCTAAATATGAACATACTATTTTAGTATCATATATACATTTAACTAACAGAAATTCTACATTCTGAGACAAAAACAATTTAAAAATAGCAGTAGATGCTTTACTCAATCATTTATTCAATGAATCTAGGACTAAGAATCAGGTGAGATGAAAGACATGAATTTTCCACCATAGCCGGTTTGGCTCAGTGAATAGAGCATCAGCCCAAGAACTGAAAGGTCCAGGGTTTGATTCCAGTCAAGTCCATGCACCTCAGTTGCAGGCTCAATCTCCAGCCTTGGTCAGGGTGTGTGCGGAAGGCAACCAATTGATGGGTCTCTCTCACATCTATGTTTCTCTCTCTCTCTGTCTCTCCCCCTCCCTACCACCTTCTCTAAAAATGGAAAAGTATCCTCGGGTGAGGATGAACAACAACAACAAAAATCACACTAATTTTCCTCAGTTCAGCTTATGCTTAGGTGTAAGTGCCATCCAGAGTGTGAAGGTTTTGAAACTTTGAAGATTTTTAAAAAAGAAAATTTGTTGGTGTGAACTTTTTTGTTGTTGTTTTTTTGCTTATTCACTGACTCTAGGATGCCTTGTCTTCACATTGGATGCCTAATACCAATGTGAAAACAAACTCTGAAATGTAGTTACCCCAAAAGTGTTCTAGAATTCCACTTGCCCTTACTTAGAATAAAAATGTTTTCCTCACTAAATATTTCATACGATGCTCTGTGAGGGGATAGTTCAGCAGCCCGGATATTGTTAGTGCCATGGCTACCACTAATTTCACTTTCCAACTCAAACAAATTTATTTTGGAGGAGGAGTCAAAGGGGAAAAGTAACGATGAACATGAAGTATGTATCGTCGCTAACCCTCTTCTCATACAATTAAAACACTGAACAGGCAGGAGAAAGTCACATGCAAATCTCTCATCATATAAAAAAAGGGACATCCCACATGTGTCTGACAACAAATGCTAATTTTAGTCCCTGTGGCGGGGCCTGCGATTGCCTCCATATGTTGCCACAATCAGAGTCCTGGTAAGGATCTTACAGTTCCATGGCTTTTACCCAGTTGGTTTTTCTCCCAATCACTAGTGTTGCATCTTCTAAATTCTCTGACACGGCCAAGGAGCAAGAATAAACTGAAAAATAACATTTTAAATATCTCTCTTAAAAAAGTTTACCAATGCCTTTTCCTTCTTCTTCTCCTTGAAATCAATGTCACTGTTAGCTTTCCAGAGATTTTAAGAGAAAAGAGGGTCCCTAAATTTGTTCGGAGAGTATCTAAATTGGATGAATAGGCATGTTTGCTTCAGACTGACTTTCTGAAGAACTTATTTTCATAATCTGACAAAGCAATATTAATGGTTGCCTCTCAGTCTTAAACTTCCAACCTAATATTTTTTGATGTTTAGAAACTTATATAGATTCGCAATAAACTCAACCAAAATGTCTAGGGAGCCAACCAAATGAAAATGTTTTTCAAAATGGCTATAATTTTTATCAGTAGGATATGACAACTGGTCAGATGGAAAATCACTTCCCAATAGAAGATACTGGTAAATATCATTTTTTCCAAGACAATCTGTTCTTCCAAAATAGTTTCCCACAAAGCTATTAAAATTCAGGCATCTCCTTAGTGAACATTATGGAAAAGTCATATTTTTGCTTAATGGCATATGTAAATACTAGAGGGGCCCTCTGGCAAAACGGGACCCCTCGGGGGATGTCAGACTGCCAGTTTCAGCCCGATCCCCGCAGGCCAGGCCGAGGGACCCCACCAGTGCACAAATCCGAGCACCGGGCCTCTAGTATGCATATAAGATCTTTGGTTAATCTCTTTCTGCCCTCCCCATCCCCCTCCCCCTTCCCTCTGAAATACATCAATCTGTTTCATGTTTCCATGCCTGTGTGTTGAGCACCTGCCTCCTGGTGGTCAGTATGTGTCACAGCTACTGGTCAAACAGTCGCTTAGGCTTTTATATATATATATATATATATATATATATATAGAGAGAGAGAGAGAGAGAGAGAGAGAGAGAGAGAGAGAGAGAGATGATGCAGTTTGAACATGGCAAAAAAAGCAAAAGACAGAAAATTTCTATCAGAGGGATGACCCATTTAACCACTCTCAATTCTATTTTCAAAGGGTTTTAAGAGGGAATTACAAATTGCTGGAAATGCTGCAAACTTTTAAAGAGAAACATTAAAATAATATAATAGGGCTATTCTCAAAGCAAGAAAATTATCTTCCCATGAGGAATAAGAAACAAAATAGTCTTTCCCGTTTCTCATCTGGTAGAGCTTGACTGAATTACTTCAAACTTCAGATTGAGAGTTTGGGTTCTCCTGCACGCAAACTGAGTTTAGTTGGTAAATAAATCTAATAGAGACTACAGGAAATGTTTTCCAAAAATGAGATGTTCCACTCACCTAGGACTATGCAGAGACACATTCTTTAAATGCTGAGCAAGTTGGAATGGCATGAAAAACTGGGAAAGCTCCCCTCTACCTTTTGGATAAACCACAAAAGCAAAGGAAGGAGAACCATCTACTTCCATCAGTACAGAGTACAGGAATGAAATGACCAGCTTCGTAACCCATCTTTTTGTTTATCACAGAGTGATGAAAAGTGCAAAGTGTTGCCTAGGTTGTGTGTGATAGCCAAATCAATGTGAACAATTCCCTGTGTTTAAATCCCATAAAAAAGGTTATAGCTTCTGAACATAAACCTGTACAGGTACTGGCAGGGTAATTTTTTTATGGAGACAGAAAATGTTCCCTTGCCTTTATAAGAAAGACAACTTTAAAGAGCATTTCTTAGTTACAAATAGTAAATGTGAGTAATGGGGGAAATAACACAAACCTATTACTTTCTATAATTTATTAATTGAATGACAGTATTATAGACAATGAAAATTTTATGAAATTACCTTTGCTTCCCTATTTAAATGCATGTTACTAGATATACGCATGTGAACAATCATATACACATATACACACATAAAATTGACATTTTTCTTCTTACCTCATTGACAGAATGTAAGCCTTCTTGCCAATTTCACTTGATCCCCTATTTTAAGCATGTGAAATATGGTACTGGTGCAAAAGACCAAGAGGTTTCATCTCACATGCCAACTACCTTCCATTGTTAGTGTCTATCTTTAACAGAATTAAGTAGGATTCCAAGGCCAAGTCTAGTAATCAGCTGCTTATGGCCTCTCAGGTAAGGGGTGGGTAGCTAGATATTTGTTCTCTATTTTAATTGCTCTCTTTGTAAACTGTATTGCTTTAAAAGATATGGCACTACAGACCACAAAAGAGAAACCAACAACAAACAAAAACTTTCAGGTGTTGGGTCTGTGGGTGTATTGGATCTACAATGGGAAAAAGTGGAAAGGTGGAAAACCAGGTACATTCCATTAAGACAATCTGATCTGTAACTTCATCCAGTCAGTTAAATATTTATTAGCTCAATTTGTCACAATGAAACCTTTTAGACAGGGCACGAATACTTAGCACTGGCCAGCTCACTGCGGTCAATGGGAGCAAGTGTACCTTACAAGGTCAATACTCACGAAGAAGCTACACTTCCCTTTCCTAGATAATGAATCCAGCAGCTGTCTCTAAACCTCTAAGACATTTTAACATCCCAAAGAAGCAACTCTAACAAGGTGTCAGGCATGGTCAGAAGGACTCTTTACATTCCCTAGAGAGCTCACACTGTCATTAAAGAGAACAACTTCAAGGTTGCAGCCTTTTCACAAGGTTGTGTCCCATAAAAAGCAGGGAAGGGGCCCCTCTATTGTCTTGTCTCTTTTCTCTAATGCTCCAGAGGGTCCTCCATGTAGATAGGCAACAACATTTTATGTCCAGAAACTTCTAAAGAAGGTTAACTGTCTATACTGTTCCCTGGAAGAAATGAATGACAACTAGGGAAAAAGTTATTTCAAATTTCAAATTTTGTAACTTGATAGCACCATAAATTGAAGTCCCATTAGTTATTAATAAGTTACAAGCTTATATATGATTTATAATTATAAGCTATTAACTATTAATTACCATTTAAAAAAATGGTAGCAGCTGGAAGTGAATTCTTTTAGGTATGCAACTCTAATCTTTATAATAAACATAACCTGGACAGAATAAAGAGAGTTTGGCATTCAAATTCTGTTTATCATTCCTTACATTTTCTATTGAAGGGTTTGAGCAATGGTGGCATGTCTCACTGTATTCAGCTTTAAAATCAATAAAATATGATCCCTAGCCAATTTGGCTCAGGGGATAGAGCATTGGCCTGCGGACTGAAGGGTCCCAGGTTCGATTCCTTCAAGAGCACATACCTTAGTTGCAGGCTCCCAGCCCTGGTTAGGGGCATGTGGAGCAACCAAATAGATGTGTCTCTCTCACATAGGTGTTTCTCTCTGCCTCTCCCTCTCTCTTCCACTCTCTCTAAATATCAATGGAAAAAATATCCTCAGGTGAGGACAAAAAATAATAATTTTTTAAAAATCAATAAAATATGTGTTTTGAGAGGATAATGGTTATCAAGCAACTAACCTCAATTTCAGCATTTGGCCATAGTAGATATTACTGGTAAATAAATGGTAGTCACTATTATTTTATTAACTCCTGCACAAGAACAGAAGTTAAGCTGTACATCTACTAGTATAGAGCTTGCAATGAATTATTTACTTCCTTAACCAGGTTTTGATATCATACAAATTCATGCCAGAAATTAATATCAGTTCCTTTGTCCTAATCCAACTTTTTGATTATTTTTTAAAGATCATGTATTCTTCTACTCATCTCTATGACTAGAATAACTTTCTTTTCACTTGGGGAACTTCCACTTGTCCACCATTCAGGACTCAGTCTAGGCCTCACTTCTTTCAAGAAGACTTCTCCCTGCCACCCTCTTCCCATCACTTAGGGGAAGTATCACTTCTTGCACTTATCATCTTGGTCATACCTCTGTCATAATAACTATTACAGTTGTGTTGTGTTATCATCCTTTGTTTTACAGTTTTATCATTCTGTAATCCTTAAAGGTGGGAACTTGAATTTATATTCATAGTACTAGACAAGTAATGAATATTTAATAAACATATACTGAGTAACTAAATGTCAATCCCATTTAAAGAATTTAATAATAATTCTATTTAAATTGGAACTTTCCTGTACAGTTGCTTAACCTCTTTATCAAGATAAAGAATAAAAAATTAAAAATGCTGAGTATTTATTACCTGCCAAGCATCTTGCTCAGACATTGATTTACTTACTTAATTACTTACTTATTTTATTAATATATGTTTATTGATTTCAGGGAGGAAGGGAAGGGAGAGATAGAAACATCAATGATGAGAAAGAATCACCAATTGGCTGTCTCGTGAATGCCCTTACTGGGGATTGAGCCCGCAACCTGGGCATGTGCCCTGACTGAGAATCAAACCCTGATTTCCTGGATCATAGATCGAAGCTCATCCACTGAACCACAATGGCCAGGTGCTAAGACATTTATTTGTAGGATTTCATTAAATTCTCTGAAAAACGTATAGATTAAGGTTTTATCATGATCACTGTTTATAGTACAAACTGAACCTTGCAGAACAAAGGTAACTTACCTAACAATGCAAAATTAGTGAATGGAAGAATCATAATTTACATCTACATGTTCTGACCCCAAAGTCTTACATTTAACCACTAAGTCATACTGTGTTCTATAAAATTTCCCAGTGTACAACCCCAACCCTATTTAAGGCCAATGGTAGTGTACATTAAAATACATACACGGCCCTAGCCAGTTTGGCTCGGTGGATAGAGTGTAGACTGCAGACTGAAGGGTCCCAGGTTCAATTCCAGACAAGGGCACATGCCCAGGTTGTAGGCTAGATCCCCCATAGGGGGCAGCCAATCAGTGATCCTATCTTCTCATTGATGTTTCTTTCTTTTCTTTAAATATATTTTATTGATTTTTTACAGAGAGGAATGGAGAGGGATAGAGAGTTAGAAACATCTATCAGCTGCCTCCCGCACACTCCCCACTGGGTATGTTCCTGCAACCAAGGTACATGCCCTTGACCAGAATTGAACCTGGGACCCTTAAGTCCACAGGCCAACGCTCTATCCACTGAGCCAAACAGGTCAGGGCTTCTCATTGATGTTTCTATCTCTCTCTCCCTCTCCCTTCCTCTCTGAAATGAATAAAAACATTTATTTTTTAAAATACATACACACACATGCAGATTAAATGCTAGAAAATAAATCAATACATAATAATACTACAGCCGTTAGCATAAAAAATATTTCGGACAACCATGACTACTTTCAGGATTTGTGAACACTGCAAGCACCTCAACATCTGAAGTAAGGTGGCATTGGGAACTAGGAAGGATTCTGATGATGCTGATTTGCCTGGATTTGAAGGGAGAGGGAAACCCATAGGCAGACGACCTAAAGGAACTCCAGATGGCCTCCAATGCTTTGGGTGAGGAGGCAGATTGATGGCACATGAAAATTAACTCCGGAAAGGGAGAGATAATGTGTCGACAAAGCAGCAAATCAACTTTCAGGTGCAGCACTCTGGGTTTTCCTTTAACCTTAGTATAAAAAGTCAGCTCACGGCATTTCACTGTCACAGAAGCAGAACACGTGAATTACAAGAGAGTCAATATCACAGAATGATACCTTTTCGCTTGTAACTTGCATCTGTCAACAGCTGGGCTCTAAACTGACCAAATGTTCTATGGAGAAAATAGTTTGGAGTTATTTTGGAGTTACTTTGATGATGTTCTTCACCGTGAAAATCCAATTTCCAGAGAGCAAACAGGATGCTTGGCAGAATGTGAAAAGGGAGAGAACCTAACGCTGTGCTGAAGAATTACATTTGATTTCACTGCCTTCGCCTTAGGACCAGAAATGAAACATCCTAGACTGAGAGTAAATAACCTTTTTCTATAGAAAGAGCAATATTTGGACCAGAATCCGAGGGCCTTCAAAGAAGCAACGTGAGAGATGTGGTCATACATTGAGATTTTATGAGGTGACAAAAATAATTAATATTTTAATTTTTGCTAATAGAAGACACTGAGAAGTACTATTTTAATACTATTATAAGTTGGGGGCAGGAAGAGGAAGAATCTGTTTTCTGTGCAGTTTTCTTCTGTCTCCTTATGCAATTTTGCAAAGCAAGAATGAGGGTCACAGAGAGGTGACGGCAAGTAAACAAAATATACAAAAGGAAATTTTTCTTCTCTGCAGGACACAATCAGCTTGTGGTAGTCAATGTCGCTGACGGTCAGAGGGTCAAGTACTGTGGCTGAAGGTGAAAAGAAGCTGAATATTTTAAGATCCACAGTGCCCTAGCCCAGGGGTGGGCAAACTTTTTGACTCGAGGGCCACAATGGGTTCTTAAACTGGACCGGAGGGCCGGAACAAAAGCATGGATGGAGTGTTTGTGTGAACTAATATAAATTCAAAGTAAACATCATTACATAAAAGGGTACGGTCTTTTTTTTTTTAGTTTTATTCATTTCAAACGGGCCGAATCCAGCCCGCGGGCCGTAGTTTGCCCACGGCTGCCCTAGCCGGTTTGGTTCAGTGGCTAGAGTGTTGGCCTGTGGACCAAAGGGTCGCAGGTTCGATTCTAGTCAAGGGTTCGCATCTTGGTTGCAGGCTCCTCCCTGGGCCCCATCCCTGGTCAGGTGTGTGCAGGAAGCAACCAATAAACACATCAATATTTATTTCTCTCTTTCCCTCTCTCTAAAAATCAATGGAAACATAACCTGGGGTAAGGATTTTTTTTTTAAAAAAAAAGGACCCACAGTAACCATGACAATGGGGTAGCTGAGTGAGGGGTGATCAAACCCCAAGCCAAGAAAAGGACAAATAACCTCAGATGTCTTCAAAGCCTTGGTTTGGTTTCTAAGCATTGTAATAAAAATTCTTACTATTAAAAATTTAATGCTAGTTAAAGCTATTGAAACCATGAATGTTTGGGAATAGCTTAGAATTGAAGGGGACTTCATTAAGAAAATATGTGTAGCTTGTTTTACTTTTCACTATATATCAATTTCTGATAAAACAGTTTGTCCTTCCGCTTTTAGAAACATAGTTTTGATAGACAAATCCATTTCTAATACTCAGGATAGAGTACTATTTGTTGTGGATTTGGATTTCAATATTAAAAGAAAATCTAGAAAGGTGGTGGCGGGTGTCCCTGTCCTAATTCCCCAAACCTGTAAATGTAGGGTGTCCCCTTAAATGTATACACGTGTTGAATGATTATAAAATCAGTGTTTATTAACATACAGCTCATTTTCAAAATTTAAAAGAATCTACAGAAATGAATAATTTTGGGGGGTCAATGCCTGTTTTCAAACTAATGATCCTTCTGGACCAGGCACTGCTAATAATGTGAAGCAACGGAATCAAAAACATCAAGAATCGTCTTGTTTGGTATTTGTGCACCCTCCATTCATCAACTGTTGCCGGGTTTGTACCGTAAACTTTATCTTTTATGTATCCCCATAAAAAAAGTCTAGTGGATAAATTTTCTTTGTTCAAAGCTTAGTCTTGCTTCACCCAAAATTTCAAATCAGTTAAACCTGAAAAGGAGTGAAAATTAAGTGAATTATCAGGTGTTAAAAGTCTGCATACATTTTTGGGGGGACATCCTGCATCCCCCAAAAAGTATACACACTTTGGATGATTATAAAGGCAGTGTTGGTACTTCAACTGCGTTTTCAAACTTCCAGTAACATTTTAGGATGAATTTCCTTTGTTCAAAGCTTAGTCTGGCTGAAAAGAAAGAAACATCAATTGAGCTACCAGCTGTTAAAGTGTGTATACTCGTTTGGGGGACACCCTGTATACTACCTCCAATGGCAAAGGGGACTTTGCAGATCTGATTAAGAGTCTGCAGATGGGGAGATAATCCTATACTATCTGGGTTAGCCTTATGTAATCACAGGGGTCCTTATAAGAGGGAGGTAGTAGTGACAGAGTTAGAGAAGGCCACATGATGACAAGTAGAGGTAAGAGAGAGGGAGGGAGAGAGAATGAGATTTGAAGATACTACCCTGCTGGCTTTGAAGATAAAGGGGTCACCTGTCCAGGAAAGCGCACAGAAGCTGGAAAAAGCAAAGGAATGGATTCTCCCCTAGAGGCACCAGAAGGAATGTAGCCCCGCCAACATGTTGATGTTAGAAGTTCTGTCCTCCAGAAATGTAAGATAATAAATGTATGTTGTTTAAAAACCACTAAATTTGTGAAATTTTGTTGCAGCAGGAATAGAAAACAAATACATGCTTTGATCTGGAAGTGGGCTGCTGGTATAAAAAGCAACTAAAAATGTGGAAGTGGCTTTGGAATTGGGCAGGGGGCAGAGGCTGCAAAAATGTTGATGGCCATGATAAGCAGTACCTAGATGGCCTTACACAACCAATGGGTACAAATATGGATATTAATGGCTCTGCTAGTGAGGATTTAGATAAAAGTGAGGAATACGGTGGAGAAAACCTGTATTTTCTTAAGAGAATATTCAAATCATCATAAGCTGACTGTTGGTAGAAATGTGGGCTTGAACGGCATTCTTAACAACGGCTCAGGAGGAAATGAAAAAAAAATGTGTTATTGGAAACTGAAGGAAATGGGATTTTCTTATTATAGAGAAAGCTTAGGTGAAATGTGTCCTACAAATACGATATGAAAAGTGGAACTTCTAAGTGATAACTCAGAGAATTTAGCTGCAAAGGTTTTCCAAGTATTGAAGGTATGGCCTGTTTTTGTTGTTGTTGTTCATAGTAAAATGTAAAAGAAAAGAAAAAAATGAGTTAAAAAACCTCTTCAGTGACAAGACACACCAAAAAATCAGGACTTGATGATTTGGAAATTCTCAGTCAATCCAGATGTCAAAAACTGTGTGATTTTTAGGACTTCTGAGTTCTAGAACTATAAGATAATAAATTGTTGCTGTGGAAAACCACTAAGTTTGCAGTAATTTGTTACATCAGCAAAATGGAACTAATACCAGGGTAAACTGAGAAGCCCCGGACGAATAAAGACTGTTTTGGGGGAGGGGCCTCCTGAGACACATGATGAATTAAATGATTGACACATACTATTGCTCCAATCCTTCACCAGGCCTGGAAAGTATATGTCTAAGGCACATATCGCCATCATCAACAACACCATCCCCAAAACTAGGTGACTTAAACACGGCAATGGGTCATTTGTCATAAGTCTAAGGGTCACCTGGGAAGTTCTGATGGGCTCACTCCTGGGTCTGCAGTGGGCTAAAATCTATGGGATGCTGGCCGGTCTAGAAAGGCCTCCGCTGGGATGAGTTGGCTCTTTATCTTACAGTACCTCATCCTCCAGCAGGCTGGCCTGCTTGTTCTTGTGAAAGTGACTGGGTTCCAGAAGAGAAAACAGAGCATGTGAGGCCTCTTGAGGCCAAGGCTCTGAACTTACCATCACCTGCTGAGCAAAGCAAGTCTCACAGCCAGCCCAGATTAAAGGGGTGGGGAGCCCAAACTGCGTAGTTCACTGGTTGAGCATTGACCTATGAACCAAAAGACCAGGGTTGGATTCCAGGTCAGAGCACATGCCCAGGTTATGTGCTTGATCCCCAGTAGGGGGCATGCAGGTAGCAACTGATCAATGATTCTCATCATTGATGTTTTTATCTCTCTCTCTCTCCCTTCCTCTCTCTGAAGTCAATAAAAATATATTTTTTTAGGGGGGGGGGGGCACTCCATCTCTTACAGGGAGGAACTGCAAATCCCCAGGAAGGCAAGTTACAGGGATGGGTGAAAAAGTTTGGCAATATTTTTGCATTAATGTACCACATTGATTTTGTTCATGACAAAAGCAATGATAATGAATCTTCAAGTGGAAGTTAGTTCCAAGAATCCTGATATACCTACAAAACATCAGTTTTTTAAATCATTCAACTGATAATATGGTCTAGAGAAGGAGGGAGGGAAGGAGGCAGAAAGAGAAAAAGCAAGAGGCTGATCAATGGTATAATCAAAATATTTGTTGATGGCAGAGCCAGAAAAAAAAGACTATACAATTTGACTGTTAACCCTACCATGGGAATGAGTTACTGACAAATGTTTTACTGTAGTTGGGATTTTCGATGTCATAAGTGCAAAATTCCTCTGATCATCAAAAGCATCTATTTGCAGAAATAATCTTCTGATATATTATCAGAATTAGTTTTAGTTTTAGTCTATTAAATATTTATTTTTAAGAAATTAACCTATATAATCAACTCTTAAATGAAAGTTTTATATGTATATGTGTATATATATATATATATATATATATATATATATAAATTTGCAATTGAATTGAATTGCAAATCTTGCATGAATTTTGGGATATATATATATATATATATATATATATATATATATGTAATTATCATGAAAGTCAGCTGAAATTGAACAGGGATAAGACCCATGATATCACATGTTCAATTTTCTAGAAATAATATTACACAGTAATCAAGAAAAATAAAGACCTGAGTGGCACCACAAAATGCTGTAGCAGGGAGATGTGTGATAGGCTAGAGACATTCATAAATTCATAAAGAATAATTCAAGATGTATTGGCTAAGTCAACAGCAACAGACAATATGTAAAGATGCTTAAGGATCTATCATGGTTTAATAGATGAGTTCTATCTAAATTGATTTCAATATTGTTTATACTTTTCTAGATGAAAACAAGATTTAAAAAAAATTGAACTGAAACTATTATAGCCTAATAATAAACACTTTCATTTGCCTGCATTTAAAAAGCAATATGCAAGGCTTTTTAATAAAAATTATCCAGTTTAATCTTCATTACAACTCATGAGGTGGGTGTTATAGTCCCATTTTAAAATGATTAAATAATTTATGTATGGTTATGCCACAACTATTAGTAAGTTGTAGAATTGAGATGATAGCTGAAATTAAAGGAAATAATATTTTGCTTCCCTATCCTGCCTCCTATGTCTATGTAAAAGTGGAAGCAACAGCTAAGGACTAAAACCCAGGGATGCTAAAGGCAAAAATGTGTGCTTTTTAGTAATACCTGGACATTTTCCAGTGTCATAATAATTAACGAGGCTCACCAAATCTCTCTTATCCCCACCTTCTGAGCACATAGTAGCTCTACACCCCTTTTTCTCTGATTATTGGATGGGGTCAAATGACTAGATCTGGCCCAGAGGAGAGAAGTGACATGTGAGTCGCTTCTGAGGCACAGAATTTAACTACCTGAGGAAAGAACAACCAAAGCCTTCCTTTGTCCCTGCACAGTTGTCAACAATGTTAAACTTCGTGGACATACCATCATCCTGGGTCCCTGAGTGATTACAAAGAAAGCGGTACTAAGAACCAGAAATAAACCTTTGTTGATTTAAGCCTCTGAGATTTGGGGGTTGTTGATTACAGCAGCAAAATCTAGTATATCCTTACTGATACCTATCATGTTCATTTCTCTCCAAGAGAAGACTCTTTGTAGGTTGCACCAAATCCATACACTACTCCTTAAAGAGTAACCAACTAATCTCAGCATTGCGACAAAACTCAGGGGTAACTTGAGCAGACATTTGCAGATATAAGCAGGACCATCCCATGCATGGATAAAATTAAGAAAGCATTTCTAGGTAATAAAAAATAGTAGACATGATGCTGTTTCTCATATTATCAATGGTAAAAAGTCAATTATTTTTTTAACTTCTAATTTATTATAGAGCAATACGTGGTCTTGCCACGTGAATTCATGTGATCTCACTGACCAGCTCATAGCTAGCGACCCTTTGCAACTCCACATGTGAATCTGACAACACCCAGCTGTCTGATGAGATGTGCAGTTTAAAATTGCTATAGAAGTTTCTAAAAGCTTACTTTCAATTTTTAGAACTAAATCTCTAAAGACCAGCAATCAAATGTCTGTGGTGCTTTGCCAGTTCAGGTAACCATATCTTGAGTAGCACTGCTAATCCAATAAAGCTTCCTTGAGTTGGCTTTAAAAGTAACCTTTGCATTTGTACAACCAGAAACTCAGAATTTCCCATAGTTGTTTTTTTCTAAACCTACATAAGGAAACTGTGCTGAATAGCATTGGATGGAAACAGGATGAATACTCTGGGGAGCATTAGCAGAACTTTGGTGACGAAATGAGCAATCTCAATGCAGCGAGAATCACAAATATTTCTCTTAGCCATACTTACTAAGCATTTTACTAATTCCTAATGGGAAAGACTTAATAGTTAATGTCAAAACATTGTGTATATTATTTATAGTTCATTGTGCAGAAATCATTCTTAAAGACAGAGTAAACTAGTCACAGTTTCCAATCCCCAGGGTAGGTCTGGTATTCTAAGGTAATCTTTTCTGGTCTTAAGAAAACAATCGCAATTATAGGAGTGCTAAACAAATTGCACAGATAAATCTAAACCATGGACCCAAGATTGATAATTGTTATATGAGAATTCTTGGTTCCATTCCGAGCAGACTGAGCTGAAACACCTTAGATAGAAGGTGCCTTGGCATAATGTATTCCTATTCTAACATGCTACCCCTTAGGAATTTTAAAAATGGTATGTATGTATACACATACACACACGAGACACACATATTACATCTATGTATATAAATCAGGGTTTCTCAACCTTGCCACCATTGCCAATTGGGGCCAGGAATCCTTTGTTATGGGAGCTGTTCTGTGCATTGTAGGATGTTTAGGATTATTCCTGGGCCCTCCCCACTAGATACCAGTAGAATGATCCTAGTTGTGACAACCTAAAATGTTTCCAGATTATGTTGAGTATCTCATGGGGGGAAAATTTGGCGCTGGTTGAAAACTAATGATATACACTATGTATATATCTGTCTTAGTTCATAGACTAAATACCACAGACAGAATAGCTTATAAATAACAGAAATGTATTTCTCTCAGTTCTGGAGGCCAGAAGTCGAAGGTCAAGGTGCTAGCACAGTGCATTCTCCATGAGGGCTCTTTTCCTGGTTCACAGCCAGCACCTTCTCACTGTGTCCTCACATAGTAGAAGATGCTGGGGGTTTTCTGGAGCCTCTTTTAAAAGGCACTGATCCCCATTCACAAGGATTCCACACTCATGACTAAGCACCTTCCAAAGGCCCCATCTACTACTACCATTATCTTTGGAGGTTAGGATTTCAATATATGAATTTGGGGGAACACAAACATTCAATCCATAGCAATATCTTTTAACAAATAATTCCACAGTTTTGGGGGGAAATTTGCATAAATCAATTATGACTCATTAAAAAGCAAACAAGTATATTCTTTTCATGAAAGCAGTTTGGGACAAACTATTAAAAGCATCATTTAATCAACATTTTATGCAAGTGATTGAGTGCTCAGGATGCTGTACCAGGTAATGGTTTCTGTGAAGCAAAGTTCCAAACATCACTGAAAAATATATGCTAGATATAAAATACTTAAATTATTCAAGGGAATGGGATGGGGAAAATGATGTTGAGACATGTGGGTTGTGAATTTGCATTCCAATGTGTGGGAATACCAGTCAGAAGACATTCTTGAACTTTCCTCCTAGGACCAGAGGCACTGTACCTTTAAAAGGAGCCAACTGCAGTAACCTGCATAACTCTCATGGAATGTGGAGTGTTCTGGGATTCTGTCTAGTCAGGCCTCTGGCAGGGCTGTGGCAGCTTTGTTTGTGGGCAGGCGGCCTCCTCACATTTCTGCTATTTTATCCTTAAGAAAGTTGCCATGGAGACTGGCATGGCGATGGCAATCAGCCAGGCAGAGGGAGAGGGAGTTTTAAGTTGAAAGGAGCAAGCACACTCACACAAACTCAAGCTCTCACTCACACACTCCCAAAATAAACACATCCTTGTGGGTACATAATCAACTTTTTCAAAATACACTTAGTGTCGCTGCCTATTTGGGTAAATGGCTAAGCCATTGTTCCTTTTCTAACTTGCCCAAAGAAACACCACCAGATAAGGAGCAGTTAATGAAGTAGGAAAATAGCACCTATTAAAAGTAATCCATCACAGCTCGTGAACACCCAGCTAGTAGGCATCCAATTGCAAAATCTGTTTGCTTGGGAAAAGGAGTCATGGAAAGAAAAGTAAAATGATACCGTCAACGAGGAATTTATTCTTCATTTGGTGAAAAAAGAATGTGATTTAGGAAAATGATGGAAAACGGTCTGACATTTTCTCTTATTTGCTCACACGAAATGTAAAAATAACACAGAACTTTGAAGATTCGGTTTTTAATTTTGGAAGGACGGCCGCATTGGGATTTCCTGTAGCATTCTGAACAGATATTACCCAATATTTGGTGTTTAGAGCAGTTTCTACTACAACCTTCATCTCAAGGTATTTTGTCAAAAGTGATGATAAAACCCTGAAGTATGTCTAGGTTGGTGAGAGGGAAATGCAGCAAAGTCATAAATCCTCCAGAATTCTCTAAAACAGCATCAGAAATGTGGGTGCTATTAGTGCATAAGTCACTAAGTGTTTGTTTGGAGAGTAAATCTCTGTATGCAGTTTTCATTGAAGGAAGTCACAGTTTCTATCTGCTTTAACCCAGCATAGACAATATGCAGGAAAGCATCTCTATATAATTCCTACCATTGAGGTGAGGATCATGCAAACGAGCCTTTGATCAGGAAGAGGAATGAGAGGAAAAGTTGGCAAGATGAAACTTTCTGCTTCTTATGAAAGTCAGGTTGACTGTACAAAAGACTGGCGGCTTCAATGCATCACCAGCTCACTCACTCAGACAACAAGGGCTTCTGTGTGCCCTTGATAAGCTTATCCAGAGCAGTTCATTTAAGGTTTAAGTTGAAGCTGTGTTTTCCAGGTATGGGCAACACTGCAGTCTCATCCCGTAATCACTGTGTGTATGTTAAACCCCAGCATTTTACAGTCCTCCTGGTGACCAACTATGCCTGGATCTTATAGGGTCCCTTTTGTCTATATATATAAATAAAACTTGCTGAGATTGCTAAGAAACTACCTGGTTATTAGAGTTAATATGCACCTGGTTATGAATGTTAATACTGTTCAAATCAGCTTGTGGTCTATGCGTTAGCAACATCTGTATCCCTCATCTCCATTTGAGTCCCTATTCTCCTTGGCTGATGAATGACACAACAAAAGGCAGGAGTCTGTCTAGACAGAAGTAATTCATCCAAACCGTCTCTTTCTATAACCCACAGAAAGAGACACCACATGTTTTCAAAATCCCACATATATGAGCATGGAAAATGATAGTAATAACATGACATTTTACCATCATGTTAATGACAACCCAAAATGCCAAAAGTCAATGAATATTCATTTATTTTATTTTAAAGCAAAGGACATGCTTTGCATTATAGGAAAGTTGGGTTTTTATTATAGAGTATAAAGAATTTTCATTCTGTGACACAATTCTGATTTATTCAACTATGATATATTTACACGTGTAACAATCTTAGTCCAATTTTCACAAAGAAGTCCTCAAAGGCATCTTGGTTAACCAGTTTAAAGCTTAATTAAAACACACCCACACAGATTCCTCTAATGTATGGCATTGTTTTCCACAGAAACAAAGGTAAGAATTTTTAATAAGGGCTATGACTTTTAACTTTTCACAAATGAAATGAGCACTATGCTTATGAGTCTCCGCTGACGCATTAAGCTTTGACAGTCCTTAGATTAAAAGATTTGCAAGCCAAAAGTGTATAAAGTTAGTTCATTTCAAAGGTATGTTGAGACAAACAGAAAAAGGCAAAAATAGTAATTTTCTTTTGGAAGTGCAACTGCATAGAGGATAACTGTTGTTGAGGTAAGGCAAGAAGCAAATTGATAGACATTTTATCACAAATTATTTAGTTTATAGAAATAAAAGTACTTTCTTCAGTAAGAGCTATTAAGACTGGAGTCATTTCCAACATATATGATTCTATTGATAACCTTGGAGGTCACTGGGATCAGGATTTGGGTTTAGTGAATATTTGTTCTACTTGTCTTTATCTTTCTATTAAAACTTACCTGTCCTACATTTCATTTCTCCAGAGCTTTGCTCCCCATTATCTAAGATAGTGTCTAATTGTGTGATAATCTAATCTAACTATATATAAATGGCTGAGAGTGAATGAGGTGGTTTGATGCTCAGGGTCCATGTATCTACCAGGCACAGTAGGTACAGTGCCAAGGCACTGTGATACTTTTAGAGACTTATGAAATGCTTTTATATTTTTAATTTTAAAAAAACCTTTTAGGTCACAAAAAAATTTATCATATAATGTTAGTATATTTGTGTTTTCACCAACAGTATACTAAAATAAAAAAATTTAAAATAATTATTTTTATGGATGAAGGGGCCCATGAAAGTCATAATGTGGAATTGTTGCTGTCCAGTAAATCATGCTCTGGATTGATTAGCAATCCCATTGATTAGTTCTTCTGTTTTCTGCATCTTGTAATTCTTTTTGAATGACTTTTATTAAGTGATGGTAACATCTTTTAGAAAGAAAACATGAAGCAAAGATCTTAAGAGATGCTTTCTAATAACCATCTGAGAATCATCGAATTGAAAAGTCTAATCCTTACAAAATCTGAGAGATGATTGTCAGTCTAAGATATACCCCTTATTCATGAAGATAAGTCATATTTGCAATACTAGGTATTTTCATAATCTTTGTGTCATGTACAATGAGACAATATATCCTTTTTTATATTTCCCCAAATAGTAAGTAGTGCAGCTCCCTTTGCCCTTATGACCAATTTCCTATACTTACTTTTATAAAGTATAGGATTATAATATTTTTATGATTATTTTTGAATGGTAATAAGGCTGCGTGAGTGTGATGTCTTATCTAAAGGTTTTTGGAAACATTATATAAGAATGCTAAAGAACCTTTGAAATTCAACTCATCTATCTTTTCTCTTATGTGACAAATGATATACAATTTCAAAATACAAAGCAAAATAATAATAAAAAGGCAAAAGGGAAATCAGGGACACAGGCAAATATGAATATATTTTTTGATCAATAAACATAACTCATATGAGTCATTGTAGGCACTAGATACACGACTTGTATTATATAAAAGAGAAGGAGAATTACTAGCTCATGGATTCCAGGAAAAACTCAATAACTTCAGGAGGGTAGACATACAAATGGCTTTGAGTACCACTGCAATCAAGGACCTGAATGCCCCCAGGATTTATTAACTTTGTTATTTTATCTTCTTCTCTTTTGTAAGAGGAGCTCAACTTCACAAAGAAAGTAAATGGTGGAACTGGGATTTTAAAGCAGATTGTTTCATCAGTCTGCTACACAGAATGTTTGTCACAGTGGAAATGGTGAATGCATTCAGGGAATCACATAAAAAATTGGACATTCCAAAAAATGCAGATCTAATTAATTTTCTGTGTTAAAACTAAAACATGTAAATGAAAACAGCCAACAGATCTTCAAGTATCATGAAGTTTAAGACAAAGGTACATTGTCTCTTTGCAATGTAGCTTATTGGGGCAAGGTAGGTGTTGCCAGTACTTATTTTAATCAACAGTGATTGACCAGTCATCAGAGGATGGGATCTTAATAATGAGTTATACTTCAGATTTGAAAGCTATTGCAAAACTTATGTTTATATGAATAGGAAATTAAAGTATAATGATTTAGTGTTATATCTCCAAAGTCATTATTTTGGTATACGTGTTTTCTAGAACTGTTTCTTCCCTGAGTTCCTGGATACAGGTCTATGTCTGATGAGAATACAAACCTTTAGTAATGAGTTGTTTAATCTGTGCCCAAACAAATATCATTATCTGGGGTTAAAATTGCATCTACTATTATCCAAAGAAATTAAAAACACTAATTCAAAAAGATATATGCATTCCTATTTTCATTGCAGCATTATTTACAATAGCCAAGATATGGAAGCAACCTAGATGTCCATCAATAGACAAATGAATAAAAAGGATCTGGTACATACATGCAGTGGAATATTACTCAGCCATAAAAAATGAAATTTTGCCATTTGCAACAACATGGATGGACCTAGAGGGTATTGTGTTAAGTGAAATAAGTCAGAAGAAGACAAATACCATATAATTTCACTTATGTATGGAATCTTAACAAAAAATAAATAAATAAAAAACAGAAATAAACTTAGATACAGAACAAACTTATAGTTGCTATTTAAGAGGGGGTATGAGGATGAGCAAAAAAAATTTGAAGGGGATTAAGAAGTACAAACTACTGTCATGGGGATGTAAAGTTCAGCATAGGGAGTATAGTCAATAATATGATAACTATGTATGGTGATAGGTGGGTACTAGGCTATCAGGTAATCACTTCATAAGGTATATAAATATCTAAATATTGTGTTGCACACCTGAAACTAATATAATACTATATGACAACTATGATTTAAAATTAAATTTAAAACAATGATAATTATTTAAAACATCAACTCTTACATTCTGTTAACGTAACCTAAAATAAGCTTCTTGTCAGTTTGTCAACAAGATATCTAAAGTCAATTGAACCCATATTGTATTGCATCAGGCATTAAGAGGGCAAAAAATAATCCTCAGTTACTAGGCCGGACCAAACAAAACCATGGCCTCTCACTTATGATACATCCATTTCTGAGGGTCCTCTCTTGTATGCTCATTTAGTTATTGGCTGGGTGTTTTAGTTTCGAAGTAAATAAATAAATATTTTATGCAGATAGCCCAGTGATTAATATGGAAGGGAGAGTGGGGGGGGGGGGGCTAGGGAGAGTGTTTCTCACTGGCTACTAGCAGAGACTCCAAGAATTAGAGTGGTAAAGACAACTACAAGAAATCTTGAAGGCAAAGTCAATTTTATGTTTGACAACCCTAACAGTATACTCTATGCTTTTGTATTCATCGAATTAAAACACAATGGCTCCAACATTGGATTCATTATCATACTAGAATGAACATTCAAAATGGTGATTAATTTCATGGACCACCGGGAAATGGCAAGTTAAAACCATGGTGATATATTTAAGCACATAATCAAATCAATAATCTCCATATCTCATTTGGCTGGGTTTTCCTCAACTTCCTCCTCCTTGGGTTGAACTTTAAGTACAGAGAGAAATAATTGTGTGTTCCTATCTCATGTGTCAAATACATTATACTTACTTCTTTTGCTCTTCATTCACTAACTCGGTGATTCAATTGGAAAAGTGTGACCAAACCTGTCTGGCCCAATTTGTACTTTATAAAGTTGTTTATTGTAAAGGTTCTGTTATTCCCTGTATATATATACAGGTTTTTCCTATCTATTTTGGTCCCATTACTTAAATAGAATTTGAAGCTAGATTTAGTGCTTGGTAATTGCCATGACCACAGGTATGACTTTTTGTTTTTATTTGTTTGTTTTCTTCTAATATAAAAAAGGATGGAGAAATAAAACCTGTTGTAAAGCTTCAGGTATATCGTCATTTACCACTGAATGCTGACAAGCATGAGAACATTTATAGGTCAATTAGTAAAATAGAGGCATATATGGAAGGTGATTTGACTTTGGGTGGTGGGCAAGATATAGATCATGTATCATAGAAATCTACACTTGAAACCTATATAATCTTGTTAACCAATGTTACCTCAAAAAATTTAATTTAAAAATTAAAATGAAGAAACAAAACATTGGTGGAAATCACAAATAACCAATCTCATAATGAAAGGTGCCTTCTTCCACTTTCATTTACCCATCTCTACCTTTTACCCTTCTTCTCTGTTTCTCTAATTTATTTAACAAGCAATTTTCATTATTGTGGTGAGATCTCAGAAGTCAGAGGGGGAAAAATTTAATCCATTGAAGAAGTCCTCCCAAGTCTTTATTTCCATAACAAACATTTACTTGCACAGTGGTCCTGTGGTCTAATGAAAAAATAAAGAATTTGAAGCTAGTTACCCTAGGCCAAGTTTACTTAGCTTCCCTGATTTATTGTACTTTCTTTGGTAATATTAAATAAGTGGTCATGAAACAAGGTGACTGAAAAAGAGGGCTCTGGAAGTCAGACCACCAGAGTTACAAACCACTCACCAACATGTATTATCAATGCGACCTTGGGAAGTTACTGGCATCATTTGTTTGCTCTGGAAAAAGAGATGATAACAGTATCTACCTTATGTGATTATGGAAATTAAATGAGTCAGATTATACAAAGCACAGTGCCTCATGTAAAGAAAGAGCTCAGTCAATGATATTCTTAGTAAAAGAGTGCCCATAAAAATAATTCACAAAATGAAAAGCATTATCAAAATTTTAGATCTTTTTAAATTATTTTATGAGAGACATGAACAACCAAAGGCAAAACATATGAAGGAATAAAGGTACACTTCCCCTGCCCTAAAAGTAATGGTTAAACTGATGATGAGACTGGATATCTATACTAATAAAAGCCTCGGTGGTCATCATGCCTCATGCTGTCATGCTGTCACAATCCATCACCAGGGTGGGCGGGGCTTGACGCTGCATGCATGGTGTGGGGGCGGGTCCCAGCGGCTGCTCCACCCAGCTTCCACCAGGGTTCCCGTGGCCCCATGCGCGCAGCGGAGGTGGGACCCCCCGGCCCTGGCCTACCTCTTTGGGGCAATCCATCGAGGAGCCCCAGATAGGTGGGGGGCCTACCTCTTTGGGGTGATCAATCACAAGGCTCCCGCATTGTGAGAGGGCACAGGCCAGGCTGGGACCCCCCACCCCTAGTGCACAAATTTCATGCACCAGGCCACTAGTATACATATGAAAGTTAGTATTAAAACCTAGATACAGACCATGCACCAAATCTGTCCTTGAAGCAAATCTATGCTGCAGGGGATAATATGAGGGGAAGGTGGGTATACACACGGCAAGTTCTGAGGTTCCTATATGGGATTGGATCAATGGGGACATTATTACAGTGGAATAGTAGAGTATGTGTTTCAGGAAGTTAGGAGGGAACAGATTTCAAGTTCAGAGGTTCTAGAGGGCAAAAAGGAGTTAGGAAGAAGATGGATTCAGTGTGGTGTGCTAGAACTATTATCTGGGCAGGGGTTTATGGGAAATAGACAAGTCCCAGGAGCCACAAGAGTAAAGGAGCAGGTACAAGACAATCCTAGTGCTCCAAATTGATTAGGTTCCATGGATTGTCTGCTGCAAATATTATATGGCCCAAAGTATGTGAGTGTGTGAGTGTGTGTGTGTGTGTGTGTACACACATTAATGTCCCCATGCATGTTGCTTTGTGCATCAAAATATCTGATACCAAAGAATACAAAATAACAAGCAATAGCCTCATATTTGCATGGCTAGAAAGAGATACTACCTTGGCAAGTGACTTAAAGTAAAAAGTCAAATATTTCCATGCCATGTGAATTCTAGTTAAACTGATAATGAGTCAGGATATATACATATAAAAGTAAATATTAAAACCTAAGTGAAAATATCAAAAGAGAAAGAAAATCAATAAAAGCTCAATTTTTCACTATGATTATACTATACATTTTAATAATAATAGCTAACCTTTATCAAGTGTTAAGCAGGGGTTGGACATACTGTGAGTACTTTTATTTATTCATTTATTTAATTTTCAAAACAATTGTCAAATGTATATTCTATTATTATCCTATTTTATAGCTAAGAAAATTGAGGCAACTAGTGATAATGGTGACTCACATAAAATGTGGTTGAGTTGGAATAGGCAATGAGACTCTGGAGCCCAAAGAATTCCTGCCCACCTTGCCAAAGGTGTACGTAATAATCATATGCTGACCCTGTGCATTGTTAAAAATATAGACTCCCGAGCCCCATCTTCAGAAATTTGGATTCATTACATTGAAATTAGGGCCCACAAATTTGCACTTCTAATTTATTTTACTATGATACTGATGCTGTGGTTTATGGACAAAAGTTTGAGTAGCAGCAACCTATCCTATATTATTTCAATTGTTGGATAAAAGGGAGTGAAGTATCATAATATCAAGAGGTGATCACTTATTTTTAAGAGATTTAAACTAGACCATTTTAAAACAATATTCCAAATGATTAATATGAATATTATAGATTTAGTCCCAAAATATAAACTTGTTCATTGAGCATGATGATAGAACCAATTGAATCTATATCAATATTTAACACTCAAGTTGTGTTTGCATTTTTCTCTAAATTGTCCCAGTATTTCCTCTATAAATCTTTTATGTATTGAATAACAACTTATAGACTCAGCATGCTAATTGAAGTGTATCAATATTGTAAAGCATTTCTTAATTTAAATTACAGGAGACAATCTACTTGAAAACATATTGAACAGTCTTGTACTTTATTACAACAATCAGAATCCAACATGATAAACAAAAAACAAACAAACAAGACAAATCAGAACCACCTTTAGTGCCAGTCGAGAGAGTAATGACAGTGAACCTGATAGAAAAAATCTGTTCGGTTCCCCCATGAGAGAAGTTCTAAATGCTGATGAAAAACTGAATAATGTGAACTTTTCTTTTCGGGAAGATGCAGTACACATATGTTTTGCTATTTTCACCCAAAATTTTAATCTCTATAAATAAAAGCCTAATATGCAAAGTGTCCCCTCGGGAGTTCTACTGAACAGAGTTTGATCGCTTGCTATGATGTGTGCTGACCACCAGGGGGCAGTGTGGAATGAAGCAAGGCCCCAGCTGGCAGCTGGGGAAGGGAGGCCCCAGCTGGCAGCCAGAAGCTTCTAGGAACCCTACCTGTTCATGAATTTTATGCACTGGGCCTCAAATATCCTATCTAATAAAGAGGCAATATGCTAATTGACCCTCACGCTGTCGCAAAGATGACGGTGCCTACAACCAATAAGAAGGGAATATGCTAATTGACTTCCCCGCCCTCAAAGATGGCGGCACCCAGTCCCCTCAGCCCTGCTGGGGTGGCAGGCGCATGGCAAGGCTGGGCCCGCCCCCAGGTGGGCCCGTCCACTCCACATGTCTGCCTCTAGAGTCCCCCAGTCCCTTCAGCCCCCCACCACCCATGGCTGGCCCGAGGTGCAGGCAAGCCTCGGATGTTGGCTGCCCAGCCACCCAGGGCTGCTTGAGGCTCAGGTAACCAGGGCTGGCCGAGCCCTTGCGCTGCCAGCAGTGGCAGCAGCAGAGGTGTGATGGGGAATTGCCTTCCCTTGATCGCCAGGTCGCCTCCGCCCTGAGGCTCCTGGACTGTGAGAGGGGTTAGGCCGGGCTGAGGGATCCCCCTCCAGTGCATGAATTTTCATGCACCGGGCCTCTAGTTATATATAAAACAAATATAAGATTTTGAAAAGCAGAGGGAAGAAGGCAAACCAGCCAGGGATCTCAGGCTGTAAGGAATGACACAATGGTAAATTCTCTAGGTTTACCTTCTGCTTCAGATATCCCAGACTTATGATAAGCCAGAAACTCAGAAATATCAATGGGTATACACCACCCCACCCTCCCACCCCTCGCAAAAAAGAGTCTGCTCTCTATACAAAGAACAGGAAAGACATAGTCTAGCAAAACAAAAACTTTTCAATAACAACCATGTTATACCTAAAACTCCACAGAGAGAACTATGGGCCACCACTACCCTCACCAGCAAAGACTAAGCAGGGACCCTAGATTTCCACTCTCTCTAGGCTTTAATGAGTCACTTTCACCAGGATGGTGTCTGAGAAGACTGAGTAAGAAGCTGAGACTTTCATTTTAGCTAAGTGGTAATGAGGCTACCCCTATAGTATATGTGGGAATTATAGACTTTTACCACCATCAGCAGTAGTAAGGTGCTCCAGCTCCCTGCTGGGGCAATGTCATGGGGGGCCAAGTGGGGTCTACCACCACCCACAGGTAACAAGGCCACACCTCCAACTGTGCTGTTAAGATGTTAAGAAAATCTATACATACTTGAGGCCCGAGACACAAAATTCGTGCAAGAGTGGGCCTTCACAGCCCCGGCTGCCTTAGCCGGAAGGTCATCGGATGGTCGTTCTGCTGTTTGGCCATTCGGTCGATTTGCATATTACACTTTTATTATTATAGATAAAAGCCTAAACAACTGTCTGACCATTCAACTGGTAGCTATGATGCGCAATGACCACCAGGGGGCAGACACTCAATGCACAGGCATGGAAACCTGGAACAGACTAATGAATCTCAGAGGGAAGGGGGGAGGGGGAGGGCGGGAAGAGATTAACCAAAGATCTTATATGCACACTAGAGGTCTGGTGGGGTCCCTCGGCCGGGCCTGCAGGGATCAGGCCAAAACTGGCTCTCCGATATCCCCTGAGGAGTCCCAGATTGTGAGTGGGCACAGGCCAGGCCAAGGGACCCCACTGGTGCACAAATCCATGCACCAGGCCTCTAATTATATAATAAATTGGGGAGGATAAAGGGATGTAAGTTTTCTGTACTTCACTTAAGCTAGTGAAATGTTTGCATCAGTAGACTGAATATATATATATATAAAGCTCTTTCAGGTAGATCTTCATTTACAGTTGAATGGTGACAAAAGCATGAGGACATTTATATGTCAATTAGTAAAACACAAACATATGTGGTGATGGAAGATGATTTGACTTTGGGTGGTGGGCAAGATATAGATCATGTATCATAGAAATCTACACTTGAACCCTATATTATCTTATGAACATTCTAAGATTCCTCTTTCCTCTATTTTATCTGAAAATATTGTTATAAGAGCTTATAGAGCAATTAACTATAGGCCAGACATTATTCTAAGCACTTTATAGTCATTAACTCGTTTACTCCTCATAATAAGTCTATGAGAAAGGGAGGCTTAGGGGGGTGGAGATTGAGAAACTTGCCCAGTGTCACATGGCCAGTGACTGGTGGAGCCAGAATTCTCACCCAGGCAGTCTGGCTCCATAGTCCATGCCCTGAGTGCCAATACTAACTCTCTATGGTCTCATCAGCGCATTAACTGCATTCCGGCTCCACTTTAGATCTGCCTCTAATGACTAATTTTTCTTCACTCACATTGTACTTTGATTTTTGTTTGATCTTAGGCCATGTATAACCATTATAATCATAAAACAGAAAGCAATTGGGATATATCAGCCAATTTTTATTCCTCATTTGGTCCATAAACAGCATTTAGTCACTCTGTCTCTAATCAGAAATATGGCGAGTGAGGTCTTGGGACTGGATTGATTTAGATGTAACAGCTTTAGAATGTCAATCTAGCCACTGTTCCTAAGTTGGTATCGGAAGTCAGGCCCATAATAGTATCCCTTGAAACTTGCTGATAATGTTTCTTGTGCTCCAATTGTACAACTGAATGCATATTAACATAAGGTCACTGTCCCCCTTTGTAGTTTTTTCATACTCATTATGGTTCCCTTCATTTGTGCTGTGTTAAATGCTAATGGAAATTAGTTGGGCAATGATAATAAAAAGACAATAATTGCCAACATGCTTGTGGCAAAGAAGTAACAATTCCAACTTTGTATTTCTCTGTTTTTGTTAAAGATCGCATCATGGTGTTGGAAGTAATTTGTTTTACTATCAGGAAAAAAAGAAAGACCAACATTTGTTAATAATTTTCTTGAAAAAAAATTAAAATAAGATTAGTTCAAGGTTACCCCAATGTCATTTTTTCTTACTACTTTTTATTATGTCTTCTTGAGTGGGAGGAAAGGATTTAGGTGGAGATCCTGCATAACTAACATCCTATCCCATCTGTGCTGTAGTCATTAGGGAGTATGTTGTTAATAGTTATGAAAATTACAAATCAGTGGAGTGTTTTTGAGTTGTGATTCCATGGTGAGTTTTACTTTCTTTTTAATTTTCTACATGGATAATTCTTTAATAAGGAAAAAAGCAAGGGCAGATGAGGAAAGCTAAAGAAGTGAACCCACATCTATATTTACATCTGAGACAAAAGAATGGTGTGAAAATTGGTCAGTAATGATATTACAACTGTGATTATCAAACTGCTGGCAAATATAATGACATAAATTGGCACTTACTTGGACTAGGGAGGAAGACAATGTTTGTGTATAGGGTTACTTACACAATTAATTAATTAATTAATTAATTAATTAATTCAATTATCCTCAAGGACAACTTCAGCATTAGTTCATTGTATTAACCAGTAACCCATTTTTAAAAATAATACTACTCCTTATTACATTAATAAATTATTGAATTAGGGTCAAGCCCCAATATTGCAATCATGTTCAATTTGATAACTACATTTAAAACATCTTCTATAGAATCATTTAGCCTGATCATTTTTTATATACCCATTTCAAAAGAAATGGCCCATTTCAGAGGAAATGGTTATTCATTCACTGTTTATTCAAAAAGTTATTCCATAAATATCTGTTGAGCACACACTCTGAACACAGATATTTGGTTCAGGGTGAGCATGGTAGAGCAGGGGACAGAAATAGGAAAAGGTACAATAGAAGAAAGCCAATTTTGAAAAATACTTTCCTAGAATTTAAATTCTAGGCATGAAGAGTAAAATTAAAAAATGAAGCAGTGTATTATTAAGTGTCAGATGAAGGGTGTACAGTAAATCAGGTAGTAATTAGCAGAGAAGCAGAGCTTCATTTATCATAAAAATAATAACACAAACTTTGAGGCCCCTCCCCTGGACAGGACCCTCTAAATAAGTAATCACTCCTTGAACTAATTTTGTATATGTAATTTAAAAAGATTTTTCTGAAAAAGGGCCCCACAAACAGCATAAGCTCCAGTCCCCACAAAATCTGGGTTTGCCTCCACTTAGGGATTCAGCAGGCAGAGCAACAGTTTTCTCAAGATCTTTCCCAGCAAAGATGCCATCTTTACAACTCTGTCTTTACTCCTTTGGTCTTGGCTACTTGTCATCTTTGTCCTCTATCCTATTTCTAGTCTTCATGATCTTTAAAGAACTACTTTAATAAAAAACAAAAACAAAAAAAAGAAAACTTCTTCTCTAATTATTTTGCAGGAGTTAAAACGAGGCTGTCCTTCAGGAAGAGAGACCCCCCAAGGCGCATCTTATTTTTTTCTTAAAGGAATTAAGAAAGAACAGGGGTTGATCACAAAATCCAGAGTCCAACTCCTTCTGCAACCAGCAAGTCTTGCCAGGAGATAAGATGGGGAGCTGTGCTTCCACAATGCTTTTCAATGGCTCAGATGAGTCAGGAGTAATCTCAGAGCTGATGGCAGGACTGAAGGAGAGCGATGGCATTTGGCAGTCCTTATTTCAAAGTTGGTAAAAATATACGGACAAGGAACCTAGCCAGGCATTACAAGTTGCTAATGTCAATTGCATACAATCAATTGCATACAGAAACACCAATCAGAAAGGATATATGCATCCCTATGTTCATAGCAGCACAATTTACCATAGCGAAGATCTGGAAACAGCCTAAGTGCCCATCAGCAGATGAATGGATTAGAAAACTGTGGTACATCTACACAATGGAATACTATGCTGCTGTAAAAAAGAAGGAATTCTTACCATTTGCAACAGCATGGATGGAACTGGAGAGCATTATGCTAAGTGAAATAAGCCAGTCAATGAAGGAAAAATACCACATGATCTCACTCATTTATGGATAATAAAGACCATTATAAACTGATGAACAAAAATAGATACAGAGGCAGAGCAGCATTGAACAGACTGTCAAACTACAGAGGGAAGGCTGGGGAAGGTTGGGGGTCGGGAGAGGGGGGGTAAGAGATCAACTGAAGGACTTGTATGCATGCATATAAGCATAACCAATGGACATAAGACACTGGGGGGGGCGGGGGGAGGGGGGGTAGGGGAGTCCAGGGGAAAAAAAAGGAGACATATGTAATACTCTTTGTAATACTTTAAGCAATAAAACAAAATTTAAAAAAGATAACTATGCATGTATACATGTAAATTAACCCTAGTAAATTTATTCTTTTATGAATTCTTGACTTTGTATTTTTCTTAGAAAGACTTCACCTGTATTATAATAATTTAATTTTTATTCTAGAATTTTATAGTTTAACTTATATATAAAAAGCTGATCTCAAAATTATTTTAGCTTAATGTTTGAAGTAGATGTCCAGCTTATTCTTTCTCTACATGTCCAGTGACATTTACCAAAACAATTTTTTTAAAAATTGTTTCCCAGTAATCTAAGAGGCAACCTTAATATATACTAAATTTCCATACATATTTGGATCTATTCCTAGAAACAATACTCTATTCCTTCCATTATATACATCATCTATGCATGCACAGGTATAAATTATTTAAAATACTGTAGTTTTAAAATATGTTTTAACCTTTGTTAGAATTTTCACTCACTATTCTTTAGTTTTTATAATTTTGCTTAAATTTTCTTGGCTATTCTCGTATGCTTCACTTTTGTTTAAAGTTCTGATGTGTCATGCTTGCTTTGTTTTTACAGAACTAAATTTACCAATGTTATATATTTCTGTGTTTTTTAATCAGTAATTCAAAATAGATACTTGCTTTCAAAACCTATTTCTGACTTTTCTTTCAGCCTTTAAAAAAAATCATTTGTCTAAATTGCTTAGAAAATCTTTACAATCTGCTCTGCTATGATGTAGGTTTGGCTATAAAATGCCTGCCAGTCAAATCCATCTCCATGATAAAGAGAGGCTCTGTCTTATTAATGTGGAAGCTTAAAATGAAGGTGTCATCCTTGCCCCTGAAAACCAGCTTAATAATGGTCTCCTACTGTTACAGAACTCGGCTGGCTTATTGAAGTCTGCTGTCTCCTTGAGAGTTCCATTACCTTTGGCTGTTTTCCTCCGTACACATTATTAAACAACAAAGAAACACAAAAATCTCTAAACTCAACCAAAGCAAATCTTTAAATAAGTTTAAAAGAAGTGTTGTGTTTTAAATAGAAAAAAGAATTGCTTCTCTTTATATTTTATAAGGGATATAAGGACTAAATTGCCACTAGTTACACCTTACATTTGCGCAGAACAAATGATTATTAATAAAGAATTGTGATGTTTTGCCTGGTCTTACAAAACAAGTGTGTCTTAGCTTAGTATTAATGTTAATTGTAGTTACATCTATTTTTGACACAAAAAGGACTTGCTGCAGATTATTTTTATCTAAGGTTACTTTAATAAAGGAAATTCATAAAATAAAAGTTTTACATTATTATTTGTTGAGAAGCTTACTTCTTATTTTTTCACTAAAATCTGGGCAATACATTGAAAATTAAAAGTCCTTGCTTTTCTGAGCTATCTATAATAATAAAAGCGTAATATGCAAATCAACAGAACGGTCGAACAGCGGAATGACCAGACGACCTTCCAGACAAAGCCAGGGTGGCTGTGAGGGCCTACCCTTGCACGAATTTCATGCATCGGGCCTCTAGTAATAGAATAAAAAAGGAGTATGCTCATTACAGGGTTAAAATATGCTGTTTGGTTAGCCTGCTCATTAATTTCTTAACTAACTCTCCCACAAACATCAAAAAGTTTCATTTGAAAACTGTGACTTGACATATACTAAACCCAATTAAAACACATACAGATACATGCGCACACACACACACATTTGTGCAGCTTCTAATGGTGCCAATAAATCAACTCAAAACTATAAAAAAGTAATTAGGAACAAAGAAATGACCTGTCTTGATTTTGCTTTTTTCTTAATATGATACTAATGCAATTATACATGCATATCTAATTACTACATCTGATGACCTATGGTCATCACTTGATTTCTGTATTACAAATGGCCTAACATTTAATTAGTTTGTGTGATTAAATTATGTAAATATCTACATAGTGACCAAATGATTAAAACTTTTTTATACCTCTAGTTTCTCTCAGCACTAGAGTTAATTATATCTGCCCACATATATAGTATGTGAACAGATTCACACAAAAATCTTTCCAAGTGAAAAGGAAGTTAAAGTCATTCAAATTAAGATAGAAAAATACATTGTTGAGTACATCTTATAAGATGTAGATGGATGGCATAAGACTTTAATCATAGATAAAACTTCAAGTCTAAATTACAACAAGTACATATCTGGTAAACCAGGTTTCCCATTTCTCATTCACTTTCATTTTATTCTCTTACAAATTGATGGCCCCTGATTGTGGGGCTATTTTTAATGATAAGAAATAACTAATTTATATAAATTTTAGGTTAAAATTTGGCTATTGCTGTCATAAGTCAAGCTTATTTCTGGTTTTATGCATTCCAAGTAAACCATGGATTCTTCACAACTTGTCATCTGAATTGCAACTGCTCTACTCCCAAAGCTCCAGTACAAGCATTAGTGAATTCATAAGTTTTGAATTTCTGAAAAAAATGTGGGCTTGTTGTAAGTCCCAAGCAGACTTGAAGAACAACGATGAGAAAAAGATCCCTACTCTCATTTATATAAGCAAATTGCATGAAGTAGGGAACAAAGATAGGATGTCCCTCAGACATGACTAAGTCTAAAGGACATCCTTTTGACATCCTAGAAGCATGTTACAAACATCTGTCTCACGCATCTTTACTCATCCCTATGATATGAAGGCAGTGAATACAGGTCTCCTAATTATCCAGATATAGCAATGAGAGACAGAGAGGTAGCACTAAAATCTACCATTAATCCTCAAACCTTAAATAGTCAATGCATTCAATGACCAGCAATTTCTCCATAACAGATAAAGAACAACTTTAGCTTATCTGCGAATCTCATACGTAGAAATGAGAAGAAGAGAAATCTACAAATTTGACTCTTTCCCAATAACTGGTTATTTCCCAAATAGTTAGCTATATGACTGCTTAGTGGGATTAAATGAGTTATCTTAAAACTAGTAAGTTATGGCCCCCAGAAGGTATAAGCAGATATAAAAGTATAAGCAGGCTGAATTTCTTTTCTCCTAATGTTATAGCACATGTGCTAGAATGCATCAAATGGCCAGTATGTGACAACAATAAATGTACAAATCTAGAAACTATTTAATCTTTAATCAAGAAAAGTCATGGCTCTAAAGGATAGAAAGACCCAAAAAAAAGGAGTATTAGTGAAAGGAGAAAGAGAGACAGAATAGGGCCATTAAGTTTGAAAAATAACAGAGAAATAGGAATAATGAAATATATGATTTAAATCAAGGCTATAGAATTCAAAGATAGAAATGATTAAAAATAATATCTCTGTGAACTCAGTGAATTTAAGGTGAAAGAAAGCAGGTTTCTAGTTCAACATGAAAGGATGAAAACCTACACATATCTCGTGTCCCTCATGAAATACACTGAGATAAACGTATAAATGCGTAAGAAAAAAAAAACTATTAAGAGAATAGAAAGGGAAATCATTTTCAGACAAGAGATGTTACACATTTCAGAAAATTATAAAATAGGTGAAGCAGTGAAGCAGGGACCAGCCTGTAGCCCTTTTTCAACAAGGGTCAGACATTAAATATTTTAGGCCTGCAGACCACAAAACAGCCATCAACAATACCTAGAAGAATGGATGTGCTTGTGTTCCAACAAAACTTGACCAAAGAATGGTTATAGTCTGTTGATCCCGACCAACAGGAACAGTTCTGCACACAGTACTAGTGGCTCTGCTGATCAAACCCCCATAGCTTAAAGTGAACAGAAAAAAACTAAGTAAAAATTTGAAATAAAGATAGGAGAATTAAACAAAGACCTCACCATGGAATAATAGTTCAGTTACCCCTTCTTTCATCTGCCATCCACATAAAAGCAGGCAACTCACCTCTAATCCCTAAGGAGAAAAATGCAAAGGTTCTTCTCTAAGGAAACTGATTTCTAGAATTGTTGCTGATACCTCAAATAAAGCCTTCTAATTCTGTTTCTATTATTTTTATTCATAGTTCAAGTCTGATCTCTTTGGTGCCCTGTCCACCAATACAGTCAGAATCCCCACACATGGGAGAGGCCCATTGTGAAACGGATACAATTATTCCATAATGAACACAACCACAACACCTACCCAGTCCTTCCTTCTTATTTATGAAAAGGCAAGCAAGATCAACAACCATGTGAGAAAGTCTAAGAGAATGAAGGGGAAAGATCAAATTGATCCCGAAGCAACAAGTCATACAGGAATTAAAGAGAACTAAAAAAAAAAAAAACAAACAAACAGGGAGGGAGGATTCAGCATACTTCTTGCAATTTATGATATACATCCAAGAAAACAAAAATAAAACAAAAAACAGGAAATGTGTAAAAGTTCTCCAAAATTAAAAAATTATTTTTAAAAATTCAGTGGAGTGGCAGGATGATAAAGTCAAATAGTTACATCAGAAAATAATTTTAGCCCTAACCAGTTTGGCTCAGTGGATAGAGCGTTGGCCTGGGGACTGAAAGATCCCAGGTTCCGTTCCGGTCAAGGGCATGTACCTTGGTTGCAGGCACATCCCCAGTGGGAGGTGTGCAGGAGGCAGCTGATCGATGTTTCTCTCTCATTGATGTTTCTAACTCTCTATCCCTCTCCCTTCCTCTCTGTAAAAAATCAATAAAAAATATTTTTTTAAAAAAAGAAAATAATTTTAAAAGGGAGAAATAATATGAGCTATCCTTGGTGAGTGCCTCAGCATAAACATTTTGTATGTATTCGCTCACTTAATCCTCTATACTTCTATAAGGTAGATTTTATTACTGATTCTAATTTACAGATAAGAAAACAATCACCTATTGGTTTAAATTGTAGGAAAAGGCACAACTCCGATTCAAATAAAGTGAGTCTGGTTCCAAACCCTTGCTCTTAACTACAATACTCAAGAGGTGAAACACATGAAGGAAAATATATGAAAGATGGAGAAGTAATCAGGAGACCTAATATTAAACTGCCAGGAGGAATAGCTAGAATAAAAAATACGAACAAGAGGAAATTATCACAGATATATATATATTTTGAAAGATAGAATGAGATGTGTTTTTAGGTTTAAAGGGCATAAGAAGTGCTAAGAAAATAATTGTTTTTAAATGTGGTAGGTTTGGGAAAATTCCCATTAACTTGAAACTTCATAATTACCCATGGGAATAATTTGAGTCATGAGATGATGGCAAACTCATCATCCAGTTGAAATTTGTTTTGCTTCAGCAAGGCGGTAGATGTTTCAATAGTCTGGGACCACTTTAATCAGTAGCGATTTCCTGGACCACCTACATAATGTAGAGCCAGGCTGCAAGTCCACTCCTAGAGTTTACCTCCTAGACCCTAAGTCAGTGATGGTGAACCTATGACACGCGTGTCAGAGGTGACATGCGAACTCATTTTTTTTGATTGATTTTTCTTTGTTAAATGGCATTTAAAAATATAAAATAAATATCAAAAATATAAGTCTTTGTTTTACTATGGTTGCACATATCAAAAAATTTCTATATGTGACACGACACCAGAGTTAAGTTAGGGTTTTTCAAAATGCTGGCACTCCGAGCTCAAAAGGTTCGCCATCACTGCCCTAAGTATATAGCCTTTGGGGTCCCTTCTTGAAGTAGAAGTGGCTTTCCTGGTGTCTCCATCCTTGATGAGTCAGAAGCACTGACTTTTGATTCCTCCCAGCTCCATGAGGTTGCCAAACACCATTTAGTTTGACAAGTCAATTTTGGGGGTTAAAACAAACACCCACAGGTCCAATACTGGACCAGTCCATATGGGTTCTTATCCTCTTAAAGATTTTGGTTCAGTATTTACTTACTATATTCGTAGTTTTTTGATGTTTTTAAGAATTTTAAAATATATTTCATCTAACAATTTGGTTGTCCTCTGCAGTATGATTGGTTCAAATTACTGCAACCACCCTTCTTTAAAGATCAAAGTACCAGTGTTTCATTGTTGGGTGGGCTATTTCCTATTATCCAATAACGTTCCCTCTGTTCAGTCGGTAGCTATAATGTTCTATGGCCATGTCTGAGAGAAAGAATGAGCAACATAATGCAAAGAATTAAAAAGTCAAATTGCTTACTTTTGCATTTCAATAGCCCTGATCCGGACACATATGCATTAGCTTTCTAGATTAACCATGTAAGACAAAAATTATTTACTCACAGTTGGGTCAAAGGTTTCTCAAATGGAAGAAAGAAGTGAGTCAGTGGAAAAGCTAAAAAGTGTGATACTGGTCAATGTACCATCAAAAAGAACTTGGCTTTGTCACGTCCTCAAAAAGAAGGTAGTTTAAAGAATCCAGAAGCCTCATACAGGTTCACAACCGAGTAGCTATAGGAAAGCAGTATGGCTTAAGGGTCCAAAGCCTAAATACAAAAATAAAAAATGCAGTGATAAAGTGGTGGAGTAGATGTCCAGGTGGAATCTAGGCAAAAGCCTGAAACAGTCTCCCAGAGTTCTCATGTGACCAAGCTTTGTGCCCCTGGCAGTTCAATGAGGTCCATACATTTTCATGTTTTAAAGAGTTACTCATAACTCCAAAGAGGACTGAAAAAATATAAATTATTCCCAGCAGCCCAGAGAGTAGGGAAAGTTGCTGGCAGAGATCTGGACTGGCAGAGAATAAGAAACACTATGGTAGAGGTCTGTAGGGATTAATAACCAAGGACAGGATGGGATAATGTTCATCTCAGCCAGGGCCAAAAGGGACCAATGTTCACCTGAAATGAAATTCACTCCTTCCTCCGTGTCTCCAATATATTAAACGATTCCTTAAAATGTGGAAACAAATTTGGTGGCCTTGTCAAAACGTGAAATCATGATCTTTTAATATTACAGAGAATTGTACCTATCAACATATACCCTTGGTGCATACATTATTTTGACCTCTCTCTCATTCCACTTTCCTGTGCTCTCTGTCTCCAGGAGCTGCTATAACAAAGTACCACGGCCTGAATGGTTTACACAAAAAAAATGCATTGTCTCCCAGGTCTGCAGGCTAGAAGTTTGAGATCACAGTGTTGGCAGGTGTTGGTGCTCCTTCCGGGGGTTGTGAGAGGACTATCTGGTCCATGCCTCTCACCTATCCTCTGGTGCAAGCATGTCAAACTTGTGGCCATTGGGCCGCATACCAATTGGACATGCTTGCTTGGTTTGCTGGCAGTGTTTGGCATTGCCTGGCTTGTATATTCTCAGCCCGATCTGAACTCTGCCTACATCTTTACGTGATGTTCACTCTCTGTCTCTTTATACAGGCTTTTCTCTGTCCATGTCTGTTTCTGTGTCCATAAAGGACACCCATCATAGTAGCTTAGAGTCTACCCTGATGACTTCATTTTAACTTGATTACCTCTGGAAAGACTGTTTCCAAATCAGGTCACATTCTGAAACACTGGGAAGGTTAGACTGCAACACATGTTTTTAGGGACGTGGGGGCACAATTTCACCCATATCATATGCTATCCTTCATTTTATCCCAACCCTTACTGCCACCTCAGCTCTGGTCTCCACCTCAGAGGTGGGATGAGAATGACAATTTGACATGTTATTTGGGGAATAAAAACTAAATTTTATGTTTGAATTCTTTTAAGTCATGCACAATAGACTTAAGACAAATGGCCATAATTTGTCCATTATACCATTTTCCTGCCTCCTGATAATTATTAAAAAGTGAAAAATAGGTAGATTTGGAGTCTGGGTACTATTCAAATTGCCAAATATTCCATTTAAGTTGAATAGAATCAATTGACTACTCCACTTCAAAAATAGAATCACTTGACTATTCCACATCAAAACATTTAAAAAGCTATAAAAGAAAAACTAATTGCCTTTGGTCTTGATTTCCACTGATGTTTGTTTCAGTGAGGGGAAAAAACAGAAAAAAAATGTGAATTAACAAGACCCAGTGTGTGGCTGAACAGTAGCAGAATGGCGTTGGCTAGTAAAGGCAGTGGGGGGAGGTTGGGGAGAGAGAGTTTGGGGGTCTTAGTAGGATAGTCACCAACTGGTTTCACTGGAATCAGAAAAGGTCTTCACCTCTCAACTACTTCCTTAAAAATGAAAATTGGTTAAATTATTTTAGGTTAAACTCCCCTAGGCCAAAAGCTGAAGAGAAATTAGCTCTTGCAAATATCGCTTTACATCTATTCGTTTCACCTATCAGCAATGCAATTTTGTCAGGGGAGAGATTCCCGACTCATTTTTATACTTTGTATGCCCTTTACAGTATGTATCACAAGACCCAGCACAGAGCAGGGTTGTCATAAATCATTTAAACAAGGTTATATGTGCATGAGTAAGTTTTTCATCATTTAAAATTTTGACCCTTAGACAGTTCCACACTCTAACTCTTCTGCATTAAATTTCTTAATTAGTTTTTCTTTTGAGATTATTTAATTTATGTCATTTCTTTCCCAATTCCATTTTCATTGTGTCTTTGAATGAATTTAAAAGATTTTTTTACGAAAAGGAAAAATGAATAAGACACATTTTAGAATCTGAGGGCAGAAAAAGATGAGAAATAAGGGAGGTGTTATTTTTAATGTGCAATTACTCAAAAGTCGATGCTCTGCACACAGTGAAAAAATTGCATCCCATGAAGTGCTTTAGTTTTTAAAAGCACAGGGTTGCATAAAGTATTTGCAGTCTTGAAGAACTGTATCTGTGTAGAGGCGTGCTGGTAAACATGTTTTTATAAACAGCACTTCAACTTACACTTCCCAAGCTTCTGAACCTATATCTTTTTCATAGCATCCCTGGTACACAGTTTCTAGGACAGTAACAATAGGCCATATCCCAGGCTCCAAGATAGTTGAGGCCAGATGTCAGAAAACTATGGTCCATGGGCCAAATGCTGCAGCTGCTCATTTCTGTCAATAAAGCAGAACTGGAAAGCAGCCACACCTATCCGTTTACGGACTGTCTATAGCTGCCTTTGGGCTAACAGTTAATAGTTATGACAGAGACCCTGTGGCCTGCAAAGCCTAAAACATATACTATCGGGACATCTACAGAAAAGATCACCAACCTCTGCTACAGACAATAGCAGCTGCATTGAACTGATTTTTTTTCTCTTTGTTGACAAGTCCAGTCACAAAATGATCTTGTTCAATGTTTGTTTTTGCTGGTCCATATGCAAAAATCAGTTATGATGAAGTTGTTTGGTTAGTGCCAAGTCACCCCTCCACTGAATACCATTTGTCTTAGCTGCCTCCTGGGAAAAGGAGTAAGCTACTCCCAAGGCAAAAGTACACTTTATTAGAAGTCTCCGATTCCGTTCCAAAGAATTCTTCGTAGAAACATGCTTGCTTTTAATAGTCTGGCTGTGCTCTCATTGCAAAGAGAAGTATCGATATTCAAGAGAGTCTTATTATAATAGATCTACTTCGCCGCACCTGAAGTTGGAAATTCGAGTTGCAATCTTATGCCTGCATTACATATACCTCTTCCCTCTCTTCTTCCAGCTTGCTCTTTACCCCTCGCCAGCTGTCAATAGCAAACATCCTCATTCTTCTCACCAAGTACTGCTCTCATAGATCCACTTCAGAATTCAAATTATTTAGTCTCTGGCCCCCTTATTAATGAATATGCTTTCTCCTAGCCCGTCTTTCCTCTATGTATTGAGAGGAAAGATGTTTTTGTTTTCACATTTTTCAAAAACCATAGTTAAAATCAATCCAGTCAACTGCCCTGAAATAACCCTGCCTTTCAAGCTACACATAGGAGTTTGTGATGTGTTTGGCCACGGATCACTTCAAAAAATAGTCTTCTTTGTAATAGAACTGTAACCAGTTGCACCATATGGTGGAGGACATCAGATAGCTTCCATATCCACTCCCCTAAACTTTGGTTTGGAAAATTACCTTTGTAATTATATTAAGAAAAAGTATCATGGATGGACCTAGAGGGTATTATGTTAAGTGAAAGAAGTTGGCCAGAGGAGGACAAGTCCCATATGATTTTACTTACATGTGAAATCTAAAGTACAACATAAATGAATAAACAAAACAGAAACAGACTCATAGATATAGGTAACACACTGAAGATTGCCAGAGGGTAGGGAAGTGCGGGGCCAGGTGAAAAAGGTGAAGGGATTGAGAAGTACAGATTGGTGGTTACAAAATAGGCAGGAGGATGGAAAGTAAAGCATCGGAAATATAGTCAATAATATTGCAATAACTATGTATGGTGCCAGATGGGTCCTGGAAATATTGAGGGCACACTCTCTAAAGTATATGGTTATTTAACCACTCTGCTGAAGACCTGAAAGTATTACAAAATAATATGGAATGTGAACTATAATTGAAAAAAATTAAAAAAATAAAGAAATGAAAATGTGCTGGAATTTTCTTTCTTCAGTCTCACTCCAGAAAAAAATAGACTTGCCAAGGCCCACTGTGTGAGGTTATGTTTGCAGAACAGGGGGACGTGGAGGGACACAGGGAAAGGTGGGGGAGAAACAGCTTCATCTGGGGGCAGTTTGAACATGGGTATGGGAGGAAGTGAGACAAGCGGCCCCTCACATAGAGGACGGAGATGGAGGGAGTGGATGTGCCCCTCACATAGAGGATGGAGATGGAGGGAGTGGATGTGCCCCTGGCAGAGAGGACAGAGATGGAGGGGAGTGAATGTGGACCCTGAGCTGCAGCCTGTGGAGAGGACCACGGTGAGAGAGAGCTCTACAGCACGACTCAGGAGACAGGTGACAGGAACTTTCAAGTTGCAAAGGACAAGACCTCTGGGATAAGTCTGCTGAACACCACCGACAAGACCTAGCCCCTTGCCTAGCTTCCTAGCACCCAAGAGGCCAGAAGACTTGGACAATCTTATATACCCTGGCAGGGAACCCCCAAATGGCTGAGGCTGAGGCTGAATTTCCTACCTGATTGGCAAGGAGTCAATTGGAGCAGAGTAAGTAGGACTTAGGAGGAAGAACGGGAGAAAAAAGGGGAGGATATTCTGGGCTAGAACTACTACTTCATATACTTTGAACCCCAAATGAGTTAAATTTCAAGGATAAATTGTATCAACAATACAGTAATCTAATCTAAGTTGGCAAGAAATAACTGGAATCTAACAGATTTTTAGCTGAGCCATCTAGAGACTTAGAGCCAAATACAGTACTCAATAAAAGTAATTACTTTTTTCAGATTGGTGGTGCTTCTTGTACTTACACATTTGGTGTGGGTTTTTTTTATCCTGAATTGTACTATTTTGTGGGTTGTTTTGTTCCATTATAATTTGCTTCAAATCCTGCTGCAAAGCTGACTGTGCACGCTAAATGAGGGATTGCTTCAAGTTTCTCAGTTCCACATTTCTTTAGAATGAATGTTCTTCTAACTAATTTAATCCCATTATAAAATACTAAACAAATGTTATACCCCAAGATACTTCATGGAGCTGCTGTTGAAATACTCTTTCATTGCACTTATGTAGCAGAAATGAATTAAAATATGTTTTTAACTGAAGTCACTTTTAAAAAAAACCAAAATGGTATAATTATGCAGCCTGTCTAACCAGGTTATAATAACAGAGAAAAAATATATAACATAGACCAAGTATGAGGATTAACAAATAATATTTTACTATTTTTTGTTTCAGCGTATTATTTTTTTTGCAAAAAAAAAATTGCAATTATAACCAAGGCTTCATCATACCCAGGTTGCTATTCTCTCGGTCTTTCCTTAAAAGCAGGCATTATATCAAAACTGGTGTGTATCACAGTAATATGTACATTTCTGGACTTTCACTATTTATGTCTCTATCCACATTCCTTTATTTAGACATAACATAAATGGCGTCTTAATGTATAGAGTGCATTAAACTTGCTTTTTTCTAATAAGCAAAAAAACTTCTTGAAAACTGTCACTGCATTATTTTAAGAATTGAATTAGGTGCCAAACATTTTCTCAAGAGTTGGTTGTTTTTCACATTTCCTAAAAATTCAACTTTTGATGTGGAGAAAATTATACATTCATTTACACTTGCAATAATACAGAGAGATCCCTGTTCTGTCACCATAAGGATCCCTCATGTTGCTTTTGTAACCACACCTGTGTCTCTTTTTACTACTGATTCTCTAGTCTCTAAACCCTGGAACTACTCATCTGTTCTCCATCTTTATAGTTTTATTATTTCAAGGCTGTTATACAGAATCATGCAGTATGTAACCTGTGGGGTTGTATTTTCTTTCACTCAGCGTGCCTTCATAGGAGTTTTTGAAACATTTTTTTCATTCCAGGCTCAGTGGGGAAAGGTAGGATTTCCCCATGGCTGCTCATTTTCAGTGGGATTTCTGATAGGCCCTGGCCCTGCCTGGTGTTGTCACTAACCATCCCTGCAATCCAAGGAAGAAATGAGACAACTACGAGTATTACTAGGTTGGGGATGAGGAGACACAGAGCTCGGATTGTCTTCTGCTGTTGGGTAGATGGTGATAAGATGTTCTCTTGCTTTCTTGTTCCTCCAACCCTAGGCTTCTTAAACAATTGGTCTTCTTTTCAATACCATAGACTTCTCCTTGGTTGCCTCTTACATCATTTCCACAATTTATAGTTATACTAAGCAAGAGGACCAGGAGCAATATTACCCAGAATGGAAGTCAGGTTTGCCTTTTTTCTTAAGTTTTTAAAAAAATATTTTTGATTTAAGAGAGGAAGGGAGAGGAAGAGAGAGAGAGATAGAAACATCAATGATGAGAGAGAATCATCGATCAGTTGCCTCCTGCATGCTCCCTTCTGGGGATCGAGCCTGCAACCCAGGCATGCGCCCTGACTGGGAATGTAACCATGACCTCCTGGTTCATAGGTTGACGCTCAATCACTGAGCCACAACTGGCTGGGTAGGTTTGCTTTTTATAGTACAAAAGTTATTCCATAAATCATATCATATCAAGGGATCTGTCTTAAAATTTTTATTTTTAAAATAAAAACTATTTCATAAGGGTATGATAAGACTGAAATGTATAAATATTTCTTACTACTGAAACACTATTTCAAAATAAGCTTTCTAATCATTTTCTAGATAAAATCTATAAAAAAAACTTTTCAATATCCAAAGGGTAGAATCACTGCTGACATATTCCTAGAAATGCCACCTTCATGCTGATGGTTCCATAACATTTGTTACATTAACATGGTTTTATACGACAAATCTTGGCTCATAGCCGCCAGATGCACTAGTGTTTTCCACTATGCGTACAATTATTTATCATAACAAATCATTAAAAGGAAATCCTCTACTAACCTTATATAACATATTGCCAGTATGACGTCTACTTCATACGCGATTGGACATCAATCTCAGGACTATAGAAAAGCTTTAAAACTTTTCTGTAAATCCAAAAACTACTCTAAAAGTAACTTTCTTTTTAAAACGCCTTTGGCTACAATGATAGGCCTGAATGATTTGGGGAACTAGCAGAGATGCCTGTGCCTTTGGCCAGAGCCAACGGAAGGACTCAAGCTAATGTAGAACTCTTTTGTTAAGGAAACAGAGGCTACTCACCCTAGTTTGTGTTATTTTGAAGAAGTGAGTAATGACATATAAAAACTGACTTTTAAAAATATATATTTGTATTGATTTCAGAGAGGAAGTGAGAAGGAGAGAGAGATAGAAACATCAATGATGAGAGAGAATTATTGATCGGCTGCCTCCCACACTGCCTCTTACTGGGGATCAAGCCCACAGTTGCCCTGACTGGGAATTGAACCTCCTGATTCATAGGTTGATGTTCAACCACTGAGCCACACCGGCTGGGCAAAAACTGACTTTGTTTTTACCACTAAGGCAGAAAGAACTCATATGAGGAATTCCTAATTTTAAGGAGTTAATTTTGACTTGAATAGATTCTTCTAATAGAGATGATACCAGCACGTACCCAGAAGTGTCACCAGGAAATAGAGGAAACTGAGTTTTCTGCCCTCCTGGAAAGACCTGGTAAGAAAGTTCTTTTTCTTTGTGCTAAGCTTACAGATAAAGGAATTCCTTCACCATTGCCTCACTCATAGAAAAAAATTAAAGTAACAATTGCTGAGAAAGTAAAGAACTTCTCTTGGTAACCAGGTGATAAATGTGAGGTCAAAACAAGCATTGAAAACTGGCTACAAGGAATCAGTATTTGCACTCATCCAAGGTACAAAATCAGGCCTCTTCACGTTGAATTCATAAGCTGTGCCAAATCAGTCATCTGCACTGATGAACAAATTCTTCTTGCTAGATTATTCAGTAGCCCAGGACACCAGAAGAGCCACATGGCACTTAGCCATTTAGACACAAACCACAATCTAGGCAGCTCCCCAAACTATACTTAGCTATCCATCCCCATTCATTGTTCTGATTTATCTATCACCGATTTAGTACCTATGGAACATTTTAAAATGCCAAGACAAAGTATGTTTATTTTCATCGCTGTTTACATTAAGAGCAATGAATTTCTACTTTTCCATTTTGCAACAATGGTGATTCTTGATGCATAATGGCATTACAAAATAAGTTGCTGAGCTACAATTTACCATGAGACTATTAGAGTGATTCATGGGATAATGATGTCCTAGCCTGTGAACAATAATTTGCTTCAGAGTTCAACGATCCAGAGAGATTTCTCTGGAATCATTTGATTTCTCCTGTGTTTCTGCAAACTTTAAATACTTTTCTTTTAAAGTCTAAATTTGAAGTTTAAGCATGTGATATTTGGGTATATTTTATATACAACCCACAGAGGTACCTGACAGATGGGTCTGGTCACTTACTAAATCATAAAGCTGAACCTTATCTTTGAGAAATATCAATGAAGTCATAACATTATATATAACTAGAGGCTGGGTGCACGACATTTGTGCACTGGTGGAGATGGGGGGAGGAGCGTTCCTCAGCCTCAACCCAGCTTGCATTCTTTACCAGTCCAAGATCCCTTGGGGGATGTCCGACTGATGGCTTAAGCTGCAGTCGGACATCCTTAGCACTGCTGCAGAGACGGGAGTGGCTCCCACCACCACCACTGTGCTTGCCAGCCATCAGCCTGGCTTCTGGCTGAGCAGTGTTACCCCTGTGGGAGCACAGTGACCACCAGGGGGCAGCTCCTGTGTTGAGTCAGTGAGTGTCATAGCGACCAGTCATTCCTCCATTTGGTCGATTTGCATATTACCCTTTTATTATATAGGATAGGATCTGAGAATCCAGACTTCATTTGAAAGCTTTAAAATTTCAGTTCACATTAAATGTAACAAATTATACATTTTCTTTCTTTCAATTTTCTCTCACTTCCTTCTAGTCTTTCTCTTTCTTTCCCTCCCATCCTTCCTTTATTTCTTATCATGTTTTCTCAAGGAATATTTGTATAGCTTCCTTATGCATGCTTTAAAAAATGCATCTTGTTCAGAATTCCTCTGATTATACATACAGGCTAATCATTTAACCTACCAAGAGTAGCTTTAAAAAATAACATGCTAAGTGGCTGAAACATATTCTGATGAAAAATGGTAAGATGGTAAAACAGGACAATTTCAGTCACGAATGATTAAACAGATCACAAATCTTGAGATAGAGACTCTACTTTGCTATAATAAAAAGACTCTTGATTTGAGACTCCACCAGAGCCAAGCCATTTACAATGTAAAGTCAAGTTACTTTACCAGGAAATTATTCTTGCATCCACTTACATATTTCGCCAGGAAATCAGAACACCCCTCCACTTGGTTCTCTGCCACAGGACAGCCTTCATCTGTGCAGAACAATGCAAAGTACACTTGTAGGAAGGAAAGAAGCCCATGCCTTGCTGTCCTACGGATAGGAAACAATAAAACTAGGAGCCCTTTCCAGTGCCTGAAGGTAGTAAGTTAGTTCCTTTCTGTCAGACTTCCAAACACCCTTGGGCTGTTATGAAAACAAAGCTGCACTTCAGTACTGAGAGATCAGGCTGCTCCCCTGGGTCTTTACCCTCCCAGTTTGGAAAAGAAGCTTTTTTTCCCTCTCTCTCAAGCCTCCTTCCAGCCACCCAGTTAATTTTGTGCCATTCGAATAGACACAATACGAAGAGACACAATACCCAATATTGTTAGCATTGGCTACGGTATTATTCAGCTCACCATTTGCCTTTCAGTGCACTTGAACTTACAAGGCTCAGGGCAATGCAGAACACTCAGCTTTTGTGACCCTGCTGGAAGTGTTGGATGTGCATTTGTGTGGGTTCAATGCCATTATCTTCCTCAAGATTCAAAGAGTTTTCTAATAAGAGAGAGCAAAAGAAGACACTGATCAACACTCACCCATGACAAATGACTTCCAAAACTAAATGTCTGGAGGAAAGATACAGCTGTAACTCACTTTGGCAAAGGAAAATGGGAAAAAAAAGATTATACATCCTCTACAAAGCCAGATCAACCCTAAGAAAGAAAGTTAAGAGTTAGAGGCCCAAAGCCTGCTGCCATTCAATAGGATGAACTCCACAAATGTTCACAATCGCCACAGTTTGTTAATTGCTACACAAGAGTTATCACATTAATGTAACTTGGATGCCAAGAAGGGTTTCAATGAAGTTAAATGAGTAAAGCACACAGAATGCTTCTCCTTGTTCAGGCTTATGGGTAGCCAGTGAGTTGTATAATTGGGATCTCTAATGTTTTCAGCTCATTTAGTCTTTCACTGCATTGTGTGAACTCAACAAACATCTGCCAAAAAAAAAAGAAAAAAGAAAAAAGTGCAATAGTCTGGCTTCAAAGATCCTCAACACAAAAATGAAACATCATTCTTCCTCCTATGCAGAGTTTCCTTTCTGAGAAACTAGGTACTTTTAAATATACCTTTGTCTGCCTTATTGTTTATTTACTTTTCTCTAATTGCCAGAGTAGTTCAATCTTCACTAGTCAAAATATTGTCCATAGACCAGGACCATCACCATCACCTGGAAGATTGCTAGAAATGCAGAATCTCAGGCCGATCCTATGCTTACAGAATCAGAATCTGCATTTCATGTGACCCCTAGATGATCTACGTGCACATTAAAGTTGGGAAGCACTGAGCCAAACAAAAATCCAGATGAAATCAGTAAAATATATATACCATATATATGTATAAACATATTATGTAATATGTAATATGTATACATTATATATATATTTTATACATATTAGATATATATAACTTTTTTTTTACTTTTGAGTAGATAGCACTTGTCTTTTTAATTTTTTAACAAACATTCATCCTGAGTTTATAAGTTCCTAGAGGCTCTCTTGCTTTATTATATCTTAGTGTTGCTAATGAAATGGGAAGAAACTCACTTGCAAAGCTGTAATAATAAAGAAGAAAATAGCTGATTCATATCCTAAAGTTCTTTTGCCACTTTTTGTTGCTAAATGTAATCTTTTATTGATAAGGTTGCCTGAAACTTTATCCAGAGGTGTGCTGGTGTATGGTGATCTCTGATTTGAAGCATTTGGTGATTTCTGGTGTGAATAGTCGAGCGATGGCCAATTTAAGGCCACCAACATGAAGTCACAAAACCCAGATTTTGGAACAGATGCACACAAGCAGCTCTCACTGGCCAACACGAGGCTGTGCTGGCTTTCTGTTACATGTTCACCACGTTGGCCCCCTACCTCTCCCTAGAACAAGCATGTCAAACTCAAAGGCTAACACGGGCCAAATAAACAAGGTTTAAGTCTCTGTGGGCTGCAAAAAAACAAAAGCTTCAATTTTCATAGAAACGTGGGTTTATTTTGTTAGAGACATGCTGAATACAAAGGGCTGAAATAAATGAGTAATCGTTAGCATAAAATAATAGAACATTTTAATAAAAATTAATATTTCTTTCTTGAACATTAACTTACCAGACAGTGAATAACTGCACAAATTAATAAGCGTAACGCAAATAAACCTATTTTTATTGTTCTCTGAAAGTGAAATATTTCCTGTTGCACACACCAAACAAGTCAGTTCAAGACTGAAATGACGTGGCAATCAGCTGCTAAAATATTCGCTGCTAGTATTAGTGGAGAAAAATGGTGCGTTTGCACATAAGATGCGTAAGGGAAATGAATGCAACACGATTATAGAATCAGTCATTAGCGAACATTGTAGTTCGTTATTAATGACTAGTGGCCCAGTGCACGAATTCGTGCACCCATGGCCAAAGGTGGAATCACGCAGCCCCACAAGGAATTGGGCTCCCTCCTCCCTGGTTCTGGGGTGAGTCACCTGAGAACTGCCGCTGCCAAGTCACTTGCAGCTCCTACATTGAGCATCTGCTCCATGGTGGTCAGTGCTCATCATATGTACCAGCTGGTCAGACAGTTGGATGGTCACTTAGCCTTTTATATATATAGATTATGTATAACAGGATACTGTAAAAATTAAGTTACAGAATTTTTAATAAAACGTTTCTTACATATCATTATATTGGCTGGGCCACAAAAATATTCGTTGTGGGCTGCATGTGGCTCATGGCCCGTGAGTTTGACAAGCTTGCCCTAGAATCTCAAGGCCTCAGAACCCATTCGGAAAAATCCCTTCAATACAACAGGAGGAAAACCAAGGCAATCAAGCATAACATAGCTTTTGTTTTATTCTTGCTATTGCTTTCCTTGGTCCCAACACCCATTCTGCTCACTGCTCCTTGCTTGTCCTTGGATCCTCGGTCTTCATCCCCATCCTGACACTAGTTTCCTTCTGACAATTCCATTCTATACCAGGGTCTTTGAACTGTGCCAACATGACCCTTTGGTGATGATAAAAAAATATATAAAGTGTTACGGCTCACAATTTAAAACTAATAATAAAGTGTGCACGTTCACAAATGATTTCCTTTTCTGTATATATTAAAATAAGTCAAAGTTGTATTCAAAATCGACTCTCCAAGTATTTAGTGAACCTTTTCTATTGCTAGCACTGTCATGATTTCTTGAAAAGGAGAAAGGAAACTGAATAACAGCTGGGATGCTGAAGGCGCAGGTGTGTTTTCCTGTTGAGTTTCACTCATAAAGTGAGGTGCAGGGAGCAAGAGAGGGCTCCCTGCTCTGCATCCTGGGGGCTCTGTTCTCTCTTCTCTTGCATGAAGGAAAGAAGCTCCACATCCCAGCCTTCTCCTGAAGGCCTGGGAATCTATTACTCTCTCATCCAAAATGCCTGAAGAAGATTCTTACTTAATTTCTTTAGGAATTCCTCCTCAACAATGATGGAGCCAATCCAAAAAAAACTAGTCCTGGACTTTGCGATGGCATCTTAGGGTGGCTACTGGCAGGCAGATGTGGCAGATGTGTCCTGGAGGAGCAAATCCTTACAATGATGCTCACATGAGAAGCCTGACCTTTACTACCACACTGTCTTCTACAAATGCTTTCTTTTTTATTGTATTTATTGATTTTAGAAAGAAAGGAAATGGGAGAGACAGAGACAGAGAGAAAGAGAGAAAGATTGACTTGCTGTCCCACTTATTTATGCATTCATTGGTTGATTCTTATATGGGCCCTGACCAGGGATTGAACCTGCGACCTTGGTGTATTAAGACGACACTCTGACCAACTGAGCTACCTGGCAAGGGTACAGATTCTTTCTAAAGGTTATACATTTTCACATCAAGTAACCAATATAATTCAGTATTATGCACTGAAGACACAAGAAGTGAACAGCTATTGGCTATGGGAGAAAGTCAAAATCAGATACTAGTCAGAAAACCCATGCATGGCTGATTGTACCTCCATCAATTTTAAAGTTCCATGTATCTTTCATGTTAGTTTATTAGTTCAGCTTTTACTTTGCTTTTATACACCTCAATTTCTTTTCTGAGAGTAAGTCTATCCAATAAAGCAATAGCAACAACAATAATCACAGCAATCACAACACATTTTCATGCTCTATTACATATGAATGCTGCCTTCTGCTCAGTTTTGTCCATTTATAAAAAATAAAAAAAGTTGTCAGATTCTACAAAATTCAGCAACTGTGTTTATTCTGTAAAAATAAGAATATGCAACTAGCAGACTTCTAGTTTATCTGAATAAAATATACTTTCAAGTCCTATATGCCAATCGTCTAATTTCATATAGGAAAACATTTTCTAACTACATATTAATATTCAAAAAGTAATTTGTTTGAGGGTATACATTTTAAGACATTCCCACAGATTCAAAATTCCTGTGAAACTACAATTGTGCAGTTGTACTTGTGATCTACACACAGAACATGAAAAAGTAACTACCTTAACATAATCCTGCACATAGAGGTAGCTCAAAAATATATGCTGACTAAACGAAGTGACCATTGCTGTGATGAAAACTCCATGCTTTTGCTGGTGATGACTACTGAGCAATCAGCACAGGTTAATGGCATGACCCAGTGTGCTATTCCTCTGTATTAGTGATTTTAATTTATCTCAGTAAAAGCAGGGGGTGAAAAGTGCTAACATCTCCCTACCTCTCAGAATCTTAAATAGTCTCTCATGCTGCCAGTATCTCTTTCAACTTATTTACCGTTGAGTCTTTAACTATGTTATTTATAGTTATAATTTATAGATTTATAAGAATTTTGTTAATGCATCTTGACAAAACCTTGAACAAGTTCCAACTAGGCACTTACATGCCAATGCTTAAAAATTACCCTCAGAACTAAGGGATATGTTTTCATTCTAAAATATTCTGGTTTAATATCATAATTATTGGACAAAAACCCAAACATCTACAAAAATATGTAAAACAGCAAACTACATTTTAGGTAAGGCTAATTTATTTTGAAGAAACTTTTTAAAAAACTCATACCGTTGTTTTAATTGGAATGCCTAAACTTAACCCTAGGAGAAAATAATATGTTTTATTTATACAGATGAAGAAGAATGAAACTTGTAACAGTTGGAGTAAAAGCAAACTAGACGTCTGCAGAAAATATAAGAAACCATTAATTTTGGTCTCAAAAGAATATGACAATTTCATTTACTTAAATATTTTACATTTTAGACTTGTGCTCTGGGGACATTTTTTAACATTAAAAGGGTAATTTTATCAATAGCAGACGAAACTGGAGTGGTACTCAGAGTAAGCATTAAAGTAGCATTATTAACAAAGAATTCATTACTATGATTTGTGTTAGTAGAATTTTAAAACCATTTGCCCCCCAACTTCCCCCCAGTAGCATTATAAATCTCAGTCTCCTATGACAAACTTAGCAAGACAGTGTGTTACAGCCAAAGGGCACTGATGTAGGAAATAGAGGAGAAAAGATTTTATTATTTATTCTAAAAATCCTCTCTTCATTCACGTTAAAGCATCTGCATATGAACAAATGAATATCACCAATAAACACGGAGAAACAGAACCACTGCTTTCTCTCTGAAAATCATCACTTCTTGGTCCCCTATCAAGATCTAAGTTCTCCTAGGGTGGCAGCAGCCCAGCAGCCATTGACTCTCAGAAATGCAAGCAGGTTCCAGTATCAAACCCTCAGTCCCTGCAGTGGTATTTTCACACTGGAAGCCAGTTAACCAGTGGCCGCTTCTCATAAACTGAAAAATGCTCCATTTGACCAGGCACAGTGGAAAGAGGCTGCGGGCGACCCTGGGAGAGAGCTGTGAGACAGCAAGTCTAGCGCTACAGAAGCCAGAGTTTTGTCAACATCCGAATAAAGGCCAGGTCCCCAGGGCCAATAACAGCATGTAGAGATGTGTTTATACTCCCCTCTCCCCAGTGTGAAGAAGAATATACAGTCAACTCTGAGCTTTGAAGGTATTCTGTTTCTCACATTTTAAATATTTGCTTCCTTTGTTTCAATCTTTATACTTTTCCCACATTTTATGACACCACTTTTTTACCTTTAACTCTTTTCTACATCTTTGGTCTCAGACTTGACATTTAAAAAGAACATCACTGAGGATCCCCCCAAGAGCTATTGCTCATATGTGTCCCATAGATCAATATTTACCGTATTCAAAATTAAAACGGAGAAGTTTGGAAAACACATATGCACAGCACACATGCTATCAGCGGTCAGAGCCATGGTGTCACACACCATAGAGCCTTGGAAGGCTCCAATGCACACCTGTGGGAGAATGAAAGTGAAAAAAATAAAAGCCACCTGAGTGTTATCATGAGAAAAGTGTTGACCTTCTCAACCCCCGAAAGTAGACTTCCTGGGGTTCCTGGATCGCAAACTCAAAATTGCTGCTTGAGCGACATACTAAGGCAAAAATTTGAATGGTTTTCATCCTTTTCAATATCAATTTCTACGCTGCCTCTAAATGTTGAAAAGGAAGAACAAAGTTGAGTTGTCACTACTTGATTTCATGAATTATAATGTTATAGTACTCAAGACCATGGAGTAGTAGAAGACTGAAGTGGAGAGGACCAATCATACCAACTGTTAGTGAAGATGTGAAGAACCCGAAACACTCATACACTGCTGGTAAGAATGTAAAATAATACAGCCATGATGGGGAAACAGCTGGAAGTTTCTCTAGAAAACTTAAATGTATATTTACCATATACTGTAGCTATTCTGCTACTAGGTATTTACACAAGAAAAATGAAAGTCTATGGTATGTCCTAACAGAAAATGGTACCTTTTCTTGTGTCCTAACAGAAAATGTAGTACCTTTATTTGTAATGGTGAAAACTGGAAACAACCAAATCCTATTAACAGACAAGTTAAGTAATTTATGGTATATCCACACAATGGAATACAATTCTACTATAAAACTGAATGAACTATTAGTATATGCAATGACATGAACGAGTCTATAAATACTTTGTGTAGTGAAAAAACCCAGTCAAAATAGTGCATTAAGAGGATGAAAAGATAAATCATGTACTGAGGGAAAATCTTTGCAGAACGCATTTCAGATAAAAGATTTCTATCCAAAATATACAAAGAATTCTTAATATTCAACAATAAAAAAAGTACAAATTAATTTTTTAAATGGATAAAATATATAGACATCTCATCAAATAAGATAAAGGCAGATGGAAAATAAGCATATGAAAAGATGCTCAACATTATAGGTCATTGGGGAATCACAAATTAAAACAATGATAAAATACCACTTTATACTTACTGGAGTTGCCATACTCCAAAACATTGACAACACCAAATACTGGTGTGAAAGTAGAGCTAAAGGAACTCTCAATCATTCCTGGTGGAAACTAAATATACTCTTGCCTTATTATTCAACAATCATTCTCCTCGGTATTTACCCAAACTACTTAAAAACTATGTCCACACAAACACCTGCATATGAGTGTTTAGAGCAGCTTTATTCACAATCGATAAAACTTTGAAGCAATCAAGATGTTCTTCATTCGGTGAATGGATAATCCAACTGTGGTAAATCCATACATGGTGATACAATGAGATGAGCTATCAAGCCATGAAAAGACATGAAGGAACCTTAAATACATTTTGCTAGGTGAAAGAAGCTAATCTGAAAAGGTTACAGACTGTAATTCCAATTATAGGACATTCTGGAAAAGGTAAACATGTGGAGACTGTAAAAAGATCAGTGGTTGCCAGGGAAGGAAGGGAGGTGGAGCATAAGGGATTTGGGGGGGGGGGGGGGGCGAGGAATTAAAATTATTATTCTGTATTATATTGTAATGGTGGATACATGTCATTATGCATTTGTCAAAACCCATAAAAAGATCAGTGGTTGCCAGGGGAAAGGGGAAGTGGAGCACGAGGAATTTTTAGAGCAATAAACCTATCATTTTGTATAACACTGTAACGGTGGATACATGTCATCATACATTTGTCAAAATCAAATTTGACAATAATTTAGAATTACCTGAAGAGTTTTAAAAATAGAGATTATAATTTCAGTATTTGTCAAAACCCTATTACATTAGTGTTCACTCTACAACACAAAGAGGGAACTCTAATATAAACTATAGATTTTAGTTAATAATGTCTCAATATTGGTTCATCAATTTTAACAAATACGCCACAATAATGCAAGATGACAAAAATAAGGGAAATTGGGTGGGGCAGGGTAGGGGTGAATGGGTACATGGAAACTCTGTACTTTTTGCTAATTTTTTCTATAAACATACCTGCTTAAAGTTTATTAATTTTTTAAAAAATACATACTACATGACTATTTACATAAAAATTCTAGAATGTAAAATTAATTTATGGTGCAGAAAGCAAATCAGTTGTTGTCTGAAAATGAGGGGGAAGAGAGGGAGGGATGTCCAAGGGGTGCAAGGAAACCCCTGGGAGTAATACATATGTTCATTCTTTTTATTGTGATGATGATTTCTTGGGGGAGCACATATGCCAAAATGTATCATACCCTATACTTTGAATATGTATGGACTAATTATGTTAATTTGCATTTCTAACCATTTCCCAGATGGTACTAATGCTGTTGATCTGAGGACCACACTCAGAGATTAAAGAGATGGTGATTGTTCCTACCTTGGGCACTTTAGAATTATCTGAAGAGGTTTAAAAATAGAGATTATGATTTCAGTAATGTGTGAGGAAACCTGGCTTGGGGATTCTTTAAAAGAATGGGTGATTCTCACTCAGCCAAGATGGAAGGCAATTAGGATAGAGATCATGGAAATAAATAAATAAATAAATAAATAAATAAATTATTGTGTTCTATTTTCTGACTCACTTGTTACAGTAATTTTCTAAGAATAGCTACAAAAAAATAGGGGCCAATATGACGCAACCAATAGTGCACACTTGGCAATTCCACTAGTTTTATTTTTATCACATATAGAATTTTTGATGTAACTACTAAAAAAAGGAGAAAAAGCTGGGAATTATCCCATTTGCTAGAAATAGCTATAGTTTGTTTAATCTTTAAATTTATCAACAAAACATAATCTCTAAAAAAATACCATTCCCTCCTCATTCGGTGAGCTGCTAAGTCATACAAGATCATCAAATGTAATATAAGATGACAACTGATCAAGTCTGGATATAATTTGAGGGTGGGAGTGGGCTGAGTAATTTTATGGCTCATTTTTACTGAAAGAATTTCTTCCCTTTCCATAAAAACACCTTTAAAATCGAGCTCTATCATATTTCTTTTATGATCTCTCTATTGGTCTCTTCTAATAGTCAACATCCCATTGACAGTTAAGAACCAGCACTGAGGAGAAGGAAGGACTTAGGGCATTGATGGCGAACCTATGACACACGTGTCAGAGGTGACACGCGAACTCATTTTTTTGGTTGATTTTTCTTTGTTAAATGGCATTTAAATATATAAAATAAATATCAAAAATATAAGTCTTTGTTTTACTATGGTTGCAAATATCAAAAAAAATTTCTATATGTGACACGGCACCAGAGTTAAGTTAGGGTTTTTCAAAATGCTGACACGCCGAGCTCAAGAGGTTCGCCATCACTGACTTAGGGTCAGAGGCTGCACCCTGCTGTGCGTTACTGTGGAGCAGACTGCAAGGTGGAGCCCTCAAAGACCAGAACAGCTCCTTTATACTTGTCTCCCGTCCGGATCCATAAGCTGGGTGTGTGTACAAAGAAAGCTGTGATGATGTAATGCCCATGTCGGCCTCAAAAACCTCTCCTCCCAGGTGTAGTTCCTTGATGATTATTCCTAAACCAACTTTCTAACAAGTAGCTCGGGTCACATTTTATAAAGAGGACCAGCAGACCTTCATCCAGTGGCCTTACCATGGCTGGAGGGACTTGCTTGGATAAAATTTTGGTTGGCTAGTAAAATTCTATTTAGTACATCAAAAGTGATATTGTCAGCCATCCGAATCCTAATCATTCGCGGTTTACAGTCATCAAGAGCTATTGCTGTAACTAACCAAGTGCCTCTTTGAATGCAACCCAAGCCTTTTTAAGTCAAGCCTAAAGGCAAAGGTAATTTTATAAAATAATGTGTGTCATTAATTGAACAAACATGTCACTAATCCAACAAACAACAGGAAGCTGAGTGCAAGAGTATTTCAAGGCATGTGCTATATTAATGTGATCCTAAATTTAGGTGCAAAAAAATTCAGTTATATGGAATTCATATCAGCATCTCTAATCTGATGTCAAGGAGCTCTATTATATTTTGTGTAAAAGATTATTGGAGTCAATTATCAATAAAAACACAGTTTCTCTCATGACTATTGAATGGATGTCTTTAAGAAAAAGAACAAAATGTAATCGTCTCCACAGCCAGCTTTGGCAACCCTAGGACCACACACTCAAATTCCAGTGAGGCTCTCACTCATCCATTACGCTTTTTAGTTGTTCCAACCAAATGCCGAAGGGGTGAGACAATGCTTGGAAGAAGCGAGCAGAAGCCAAAGTGAGTGCTATGAACATATTCTTAATCTCATCTCTCAAGACCATGGCAGGCTTTTCCATCAGTTTCATTTCTGCTTCTCCTCTACACATACGTCAATTGTGACCTGTACAGTGGTACCCTGCCAGGGCTGCAAAGTGATAGGTTTCAGATGAGCTGTGTTATAACACTGGCTACACAGCAGACGTGGTGAAGACAAGAGAAAGAAAATAGTTAAAAAGAATTCAGGTTCTGGTGTCTTCCTAACCTCTGGAACTGGTCTTACTTCATTGAAAAATGAAGATTATAATGCCGGCTTCCCATCACTTCAAAGGTATCTTACTCTGACCTTCTGAGATGTAGACATTAAAAAACAGTTATGGGGTTTCTACTTGTTTTGGGGAAAGCAAGTCACACGATAAATGTGCTCCTACTCTAACAAAATGAGAGGCCAGATAATATACAAAAACAAAGTTATTTTTCAAAGCCTGTGAGAAAACTGAAGTCACAAAAATTAGTAATAATAGTAATTTTTAAAAATCATATAGAACTAAAATCCAAAGTTTGACAAGCCTCTCCAAGAACAGAAGGGAATCGTGGCTACTTTATTCCCTAACTGAGTAGTGAAAGAAAGAAGAAGGTACCTTAATGCAGATAGAAAAAATGGCTCAACTTTCAGCAAAGGTTAAGCCTATGTTTGGACTGGCATGACTGTTTGGCTTAGGCCCGTGGTCGGCAAACTGCGGCTCGCGAGCCACATGCGGCTTTTTGACCCCTTTAGTGTGGCTCTTCCTAAGCCTTAGGAGTACCCTAATTAAGTTAATAACAATGTACCTACCTATATAGTTTAAGTTTAAAAAATTTGGCTCTCAGAAGAAATTTCAATCATTGTACTGTTGATATTTGGCTCTGTTGACTAATGAGTTTGCCGACCAGCAGGGTGATGGCGGGGGGGGGCGGTGAAGAGGGGGGCCGCTGTCACCCACCTTGGCTGGGCCTGGGGCCTGCGTGCTGGGGGCAGCTCCTGCGTTGAGCGTCTGCCCCCTGGTGGTCAGTGTGTGTCATAGAGACTGGTAGTTCCATTGGTTATTCTGCCATATGGTCAATTTGCATATTAGGCTTTTATTATATAGGAGGATAAGATTAGTCTTTGACAAAGATTTATTTATGAGGCATTTTATGGGCATTTAAAAAATGTATCTTTTTTGTTGAAAGTATGGCAGATGTCCCTCTTTTTTTCCCCTCATTGACTCCCTCCACCCTGTTCCCGCCCCCTCCCCAGGCCTTCACTGCACTATTGTCTGTGTCCCTAGATTATGCATATATGCATATAAATTCTTTGATTAATCTCTTCCCCCTCTCCCACAGGGCCCTTCATGCAAATTGAAGCTATATGTTTGGAGAAGTAAAGCACATCTTCAGTGTATGGGCAAAATATTAAATGGAAAATTCCAGAAATAAACAATTCATAAGTTTTAAAATGAATCCCATTCTGAGCAGCATGATGAAATCTCGCACCATCCCATTCTGTCCCACCCGAGACATGAATCATCCCTTTGTCTAGCGTATCCATGCTGCACATGCTTCTCCTCTGTTAGTCACCTCGAAGTTGTCTTGGTTATCAGACTGACTGTGGTGGTATCGCTCAGTGCTTGTTTTCAAGTAACCCTTACTTTACTTAATAATAGTCCCAAAGCACAAGAATAATGATGCTGACAATTTGGATATGCCAAAGAACGGCCATAAAATGGTTTCTTTAAGTGAAAAGGTATATATGTACAGGGGGGGAAAAACAGTATATATTGGATTGGTACTATCCATGGTTTCGGGCATCCATAGAGGGCCTTGGAATGTATCCTCACAGATAAGGGAGATTACCGTATTCATATAGATGAATATTCATATAGTCATTGTGTAGTATACCTTTCTCTCTTATTTTGAAACCTATATCTATATTTAAAGGGTATTTCTTATAAGCAAAATATAGTTGAATCTCGCTTTATAATTTGGTCTGATAGTCTCTGCTTTAATTGGGATGTTTAGTCTACCTCAATTCAATATACTCATTAATATATTTGGGTTTAAGTCTATCATCTTGATATCTGAACTATACTTGTCTCATGCTTTTTACTACTTTCCTGCAAAGAATCAAATATTGTTTATACTCTATTTTATTTCTTTCATTGATCTTTCAGTTGTGTATCTTACACTTACAACACATCTCAATTCAGTTGCAAATCTAGTTCTTTATTGTACTAGCCATAATAACCATATGTGACTATAGGCTACCAAATAAAAATTGAACAATACAAATCTATATATTTTTCAGGTACTTACAGAAACATGCATGACTATTAAAGACATATTCTTGAACAGAGGAAGTCTGATTCAAAAGAGGATATGATGAAGACTGCGCATATAAATTTTAAGAAAAGACAAAACTGACGATCACAGAAGTCAAATAGTGATTACTTTGTGTGTAAATGGTTTTTGTTGCTGTTGTTTTGCTGTTGTTTTTTTAATAGATTTCAGAGAGACAAAGGAAAAGGGAGAGAGGGATAGAAACATCAATGATGAGAGAGAATCATTGATTGGTTACCTCCTGCACTCCCACTACTTGGGGCATGTGAATCAAACTGTGACCTCCTGGTTCATGGGTTGCTGTTCAACCACAGAGCCACAACATCCAGGCAGAAATGGTTTTGATAGAAGATGGCATAGGGAATATTTTTGAAGTAATATTCTATATATCTTGAACTGTGTAGTGTTGTATACATAAGTAAAAATCATCAGGTAGTATATTATTTTAAGAAGAGTGTGTCATCTGCATTTTAGTGTAATGTATATTATATCCTGCAGTATTGTGGTAAACTGGCTTTTGTAAAAAATGGAAAGAGGTGGAAAGGAAAAGGGAGGGAGGGAAGTGAAGGGGAGAGTAAATTCCTGGTTTGTAGAATCTGCCAATTCCCATTGTGTACATGTTCCAGACATGGCCAACTTGAGCTACCAACATGACATCACCAATTGTGAACTTGGAAGAGATTGAGTGGTACAAGCCAGCTGCAACACATGTACCTTAATATAAAATCAAAATAAGTAAATATCTGAAGAAGTTGGGATTTGAACTTACGCAGTCTGAATGCAGAGCTCACTCTTTTGAGGACTCTCCTGCACTGTAGAAATAATCATGAGGAGGAGGAGGAGGAGGAGGAGGAAGAGCAGAAGGATATCTTCACACACAAGACTTCCGAGTGTTCAGAGGACATTGGATAAGCTGCTACTGAGGCATAGGTAGGCTCCCTCACCCTCCCTTCCTGGACCCCGCCCATGCACCCTCCCGCTAAGTGCTACTAACTCTCAGCACACCCAAACAGACCTGACAGATGGCAACCGCCGGCGCTCAGATCCGAGCTTTCCCTTCTCACACACTGTACAGTGCCAAATATGCTGTCAAACTCAGGAAATAATACACTTTAAGATAATGAAGTGTATTAGACGGCCATACCAAAGGCAATATTGAAGTGACAAATACAGAATGTACAACAGCACAATAAGGCAGATGCTCCCAGGCGCCCAGCTTGTCCATAGAAGGATATACATTAAAGCAGAAATAAACCCTATGTGCTTGGCTGGGTCTCTAAATCTTCACATGTTTGCTGTGCAAGAAGAGTCCTGCTGAGAGTCACCGTCTGCATTTCCTAACCTTTGTTAGGACCCTCTGGCCTCCGTGACACAGAGCTGCAACCACATGAAATTAATTTCCTGGATGCATTAGCTCGAAGAGATGCTGTCCTTTAAAGGTTATCAATTAATGAAAATTCTAATTCAGTGTAAACATGCAGCCACAAAAGGCCTGGGTTCTGTACAAGGTGGCCTGTTCCGAAGGGCAGTATGACATTTGCCCCAAAGCCTAGTATGACACACAGGAAAGTAAAAACAGTGGTAACCAGGCCTTTTACACTAATCTAATGCCACAGAAGTGTCACTGGGGATAAAAGTCTAGTTCCAATAATACAGTGTTTAAGATGCAAGGACCCAAGCATCATGGACTTAAGGGTGAATTCCTTTTGTGCCAATTATTAGCTGCACAACCTTGGGCAAGAGTCTTAACTTCTTTGTGCCTCAGTTTCTTCATTTGTAAAATGGGGATTATAATAGTAACCATCGTATGCACACATAATAATCCCACATATGTACATAGTGTGGAAATAGATAGAGATTATGTGTGTGTGTGTGTGTGTGTGTGTGTGTGTGTGTGTAACAGACACTGTCGGAAGCCCACCCATATCCCTCTTGTTAGCCCACCCTATCATGTCTTGTGCTCTTACGGCTTCCAACTACCAGAATCTGTTTCTCTGAGCCAAGTTGTTTCTCCCAGCACCTCAGAGGGTCCTTCTGCCTGTGTACACAGTAAACCAGAGGCGCCAGAGAATTAACACCTATTGAGGGGAGCCCTCAGAAAATAAATGATGGGAGTTAGTATATAAATTCCCCAGATCCTGCATTCAGGTGGGACAATTCTGAGGCATATATATATATATATATATATATATATATATATATATAAAAGCTTAAGCAACCATTATGACCAAATGACCGGTCGACCAATAGCTATGACACACACTGACCACCAGAGAGCAGACACTCAATGCAGGAGTTGCCCCCTGGTGGTCAGTGTGCTCCCACAGCCAACCTCCCACAGCCGGCCAACCTCCCGCGCTCCCCCAACTCCCGCCAACCTCCCAAAGCCCCTCCCCCCAGTCAGCCAGCCCTCCAATAGGCCTCAATCACCAGCCAGGCCAAGGGACCCCACCCATGCACGAATTCATGCACTGGGCCTCTAGTGTTTTCTATAATTTCTCAGAGTTTATCTGCTCCAAATGCCTATCATATGAATGGGTTAACAACTCACACATTGTCTGCTTTTTCTTTGCTGTAAGTAGTGTTCAACGCACTTCACAACCTTGCTGCTTGCACACACTGCTTGTCTTGAGATCGACTTTGTGTATGTATGTGTGCGTGATCCCACTGCCATTATGATCCTAGTCTCACAGTAATGAAAGTGCAATATTAAGTCATAGAAATACATTTTAGCTCATAATATCTATTGTAAAGAAAGTAGAAATATTAATCTTATAGTATGCAATTCATTCAGTTTTATATAATGGGATTTTTGTTTTAAATTGGGTGTGTACATCATAAAGGAATAATTGCTTCCACTAGAATGAAATCTCCAAACAACCAAATTCGTAAGTACCTGAAATGGACACTCTGTCTACCCAACATCAGCACAATGTGAAGTTCAGGCTTTTGTTAGGTATCCACCCCTCTCCACATGACACTCAGACCATGGAGACCCATCCTCAGACAGAGTAGATCTTGATCAGTCTCAGACCGTCAGCTCAGACATTCTGCTGACAACATTCTAGGCATAGGAACGGGACCCAGGAGGCTCAGTCCCACTGAGTAAGAGCACTTGGGAAAGAGTGCTTTTCTCTCTTCTTTTCTTGCATTTCTAGCAAGAAAATAAGTACCCTAAAGAGCCCCTGGATCTTCAAATTGGCAGTACCATCACGGCCAGAAAACATCCTGATGCAGATTCTTTGTAGATGTGGGAGAAGCAGCCCCAAGAACAGTTGTCAGTGGCCTGGTGAATCGTGTTTCTCTTAATCGGATGCAAAATCGGGCGGTGATTTTACTGTGTAACCTAAACCCTGCAAAGATGAGGGCAGTCCTATCTCAAGCAACGGTGATGTGTGCTAGTTCAACCAGAGAAAGTTGACATTGTGGCATCTCCTACTGGTGTGTTCCTGGCGACAGAAAGACTTTTGTGGCTTTTCCTGGAGAACTTGACAAAGAGTTGAATTCCTCTTGGCACACAATGGAAACCAGCTTTAAGATGGTAGAGCAGTGAGTTGTGAAGTTCTCTGTCTTTGAAAGTATCGGTGAGCTGCAGATTATACCTGAGCCTGTCATCCGACTGGACTTCCAGTTATGTGAGCTAAATTTCAAACACTTATCAGACAATGCGTCATAGAGACCAAGTTGTCAGCGGACATTGGCTAAAACCAAAGTAGGCTCTGGGAGGTCCCCATGGCATGCAGTTACTTTAATTACTAAATCATGGGGAGATACAGGAGGCTGGAGAGGAGTCCAGATGTCCAGAAACAGGTCACACTTATTGAGGGGGCTCCAGATATTAACTGTCTTTCAAATAAGAGGGAAGTATTTCCATATTTTAACCACAGATGTGGCTTTAAGAAAACATAATAGCTGAAGATCAGCCTTGTATATAAACATGGTTATCACTTAAGGGGAAAAAAAAAATTGGAAATCAAGCTTAATCCCATCAACTAGGTACCATTAAAATGATACCATATATTAAATATACAATGTAAATATACACACTATTTTGAACCAAACAAGATTATTCTTCAAATATTCCTTTGTAACCCACACTTTTATTACTATAACAGTATCTTTCAGTGTCAATAAGTAGAGATTTATGCCATAGTTTTAATGATACATAATGTTCAATTTTTTTTAAAATATATTTTATTGATTTTTTACAGAGAGGAAGGGAGAGAGATAGAGAGTTAGAAACATCGATGCGAGAGAAACATCGATCAGCTGCCTCCTGCACATCTCCCACCGGGGATGTGCCCGCAACCCAGGTACATGCCCTTGACCGGAATCGAACCCGGGACCCTTGAGTCCACAGGCCGACGCTCTATCCACTGAGCCAAACTGGTTTCGGCCATAATGTTCAATTTTTGCTTGGATAATTTACCTACCCAATAGGTGACTGGTGAACATTTATGCTATTTTCAAAACTTTATGTATAATTATTATAAATAAAAATGTATTCCACATGCTTTCACCTGTATACTTGTAAATTATTTCATTATTTACTTTAAAAAATACCTAGAAGTAGCATAGCTAGGTCAAAAGTATGCACATTTTAAATTATTTTGGATGCATATTTCCAAAACTCCTTTCAGAAGATTATAAATATATACATTCCTAGCCTCTCAAGTAGACTTTAATAAGTGCCTATGTTAATATATTTATTTACTTTTAATTTTGGATTTTTATCCTGCCTTATTTTAAAAAAAAAGTTTCAGGTAGCTTTCAAAGCTATATACAAGACAAAATAAAGTAAGTAAAAAAAAAAATGACCAAATGGAAACTAAGGATAAAAAATATAAGAGGACAGGTGTGATATTAACATATAAATACCATGAGGTCCTTTTCAGCTGAGCATTTTACTGTGTAACAAGCTATATTTAAGCTTTATAAATATTCAGACAAATACTTGATAAGCAAAGTGATGACATAAATGAATCATCTCCAATTCCTTTTGAAAGTTGGTGTAGTAGGCATAATAAATGAGTGAATTAATGACAGTAATGAAAAGTAATGTCGCTAATCCATGTCATGGACATGAATAATTGAATGATGACTGTATTAGCACAATGGGAATAATTTTCACTCAGATGGACATAAAACTATAAAGTCCAATTAGCTCTTCAACACAAAAAGGAGAATTACTCTTCAAATAATCATGACAATCTCACATTCCTTTGCTTTTCCCTGTCAGAAAATTTTAATCAATATTGTATCCTCTTATACCCAAAATGCCCATTATGCATTTTCTTACTATATCTGCATATGTACATCTTCAATTAGCTAGTTTAGCCCTGTTTATATTATGCAATTCCATTTCTAAAAGATTAAGTGGGCTGTCAAACAGTACTTGTATGCAAGAAGGAGGTGGTAACCTCCAGAACCAATCATTCAAGACATTAATAATTGTGAAGAAAAATAACTTTTCAGTGCCTCTAGATGTGTCTGTCCAATATGGCAGCTGCTAGTCACAAATAGCTAATTAAATTGAAATTACTTAAAATTAAATAAAAATTTAAAATCAGTTGTTCAGTTGGACTAGCCATGTTTCAAGTGTTCAGTAGCCATCTATGGCTGGCAGCTACCACATTGGTCATTGCAGATATAGAACATTTCTATCATCCACAAAGCTCTGAAAGTACTACTTGTAGAATTTAAGTTGTCTTTGACCAATAAATGTTAGTACAATTAAAAGTGTATATATTTAAGCTGATTGACTATAGACCAAAATGTATTTTCCAATAAAATCATGAGTACAAATGATTTCTAGTGGGGTCCATAAAAGTCAATTTAGCCTTCAGTGGAACTGAAATCCTGCCAATTGACAATACAACATAGTCATAAATACTTCTATTGTACACTTGTAATTAAATAAAACAAGAAAACAATAACTTTGCCTGAGAAATAGTGCTTTATTTCCTGTGAATGCTGTAGCTAAGAAATAACAAGTTTAATTAGAGAAGGAGGTGTCCATCTGAATAGGGAATTCTGTGGTACTGTGTTAAATATATTCTTAGCCTTTCCATCAACAATAGAGGTGGCTAACAAATCAGTCTATATTACAATTTGCATTTAAATCACAACATAAAGCTTTGTATTTCTTTGACATGCGACTATTACTGCCACTAGACTTACATTTATCAGTTTAGGTAATTATATTTTGCCTTCATAAATGGAATTTTACAAGGAAAATAAAACGGGAGGTAGAAAACTCTTTCATCAGTTAAATAAGCAAGGGTAGAAAAAGAAAAGGGAAGGATATGTAATCTCATTAAAAGTGCCTGTGGGGATAAGTGAGAAAATAAAAGAGATAAACAGCAAACTGCACTGTACACAGAAAATGAAAGAAGAAAGAAATTAAAGGATGAGATTAGGGTAGATATAATTACATAGAAACACCGCCCCCCCCAAAAAAAAAAATCCTGTAATAGATCAGACATGATACAGAACTTTGCTACTCCAAGTGAGGCCCATGGTCCAGCAGCATTGTCAACAAAATACCTATCAACCATTCCCAAACCCCTTCTTTGTTGCCTGTCTTTCCCTAATGAAACTCAAGAAGCCAGATACTTGACCTCCCTCCTTATAGCAAAGAGTACCAATGACCACCAGGGGGACAATGAGACATGATGAAATGTTTATTAGGCAGCTTCTGGCAAAGATTTTCCTTTCTATCACCATTTGTATTGTAGAACTGTACACCTGAAACCTATATAATTTTATTAACCAATGTCACCCCAATAACTTCTATAAAAAATAAAAATACATAATAAATAAAATGGCATAATACTTTAAAAAAATGCTCCTTTTTTATAAAAGTAGCAGTAGTGAGTTAAGGTCTTTTTGCCACCTGCTAACTTTTCTTGTGCTAAGATTCCTTTTGTAAAGAGATGAGGCGCAGAACGGGGATTGCCATTTCATGACTAAAAAAAGAAGACATCATCAACCAACTAAGAACAGGAAGGGAGTTAGAATAGCATGGGTCCTCCGTGGCATCACTGAGCCTCAGCACCAACAAACTCACCTGTGGACTTTTAGCGTTTTGTGAGATAATTTTGTCTCAGTCACTGTTTCATTACTTGCATCTGAAAACATTCCTAATGGCCTTGGGGGACAGCAGAGAGGGAAAAAAATAGGGAAGGAACTATCTATTCCATGTACATTACATTCATACTTAGGACTTTCAAAACTCTGGAAGGATTCAGAAATTTTTAGTCATATTTTAGATTTGATTGAACCAGTTATTCCCAACTTGAAAAGGTTTGTGGGTGTCTTTTCTCCCCTAAAGAAATAAACTTGCCCTAACCAGTTTGGCTCAGCGGATAGAGCGTTGGCCTGTGGACTCAAGGGTCCCAGGTTCGATTCCAATCAAGGGCATGTACCTTGGTTGCAGGCACATACCCAGTAGGGAGTGTGTTTCTTTCTCATCGATGTTTCTAACTCTCTATCCCTCTCCTTAACCTCTCTGTAAAAAATCAATAAAAAATATTTTCAAAAAAAGAAATAAACTTGATGGTTGTTAAATCTGAATTGACTTTTTTCTTTTCTAGAGACAGAATGCAAATGACACTTGAGCTTTTTATTTTAATTTTTATTCACACTTAAGATTTAGTCTTGTATTTAAAAAAACTGTTTAGCTACGTCAATGATTAAAAATGACCACCTTTGCTCCGTTTGTGTTAACCAGGCTACTTTCAAACCTTGTTTATTTCAGATTGCGTGTTATTGTTACACACTCACTATACATCCTGAAACTGGCTAAAATATGGAGTTTCAGTCCATAGGGAGTAGATATCAAAGTGATGTAAGAAGTAAACAAGTTATGTTTTCCTAAAACTTCTCCTGATTAAAATAATTAATCGCAGCATATTTCCTCCCATTTTCTTTCCTTTCCTCTGAATCAACAAAGTCTCATTTGGAAAAAGAATGGGAATTTCAGCGTCTATTTCTGTTTGGAACTGAAATTTTCCATAACACTTTAAGCATACCCTACTCTTATCGGATAGTGCCACTGCCGATGCTGCTGCAACAAGAAAGTGCAATCAAAGGTATGAATTACCAAAATTCACAAGACTTAAGGTTTAAATCTTACAGTTATTGAGTATAATGAAAGAGTATATTTCAACAAGTGTGGATGAAAATCTTTTATGAATCTATAAATGCATTTCCTTCTTCACCATTAAAATACTAACATAATAAACCTTCAGATTGCTGTGCACTTTCATAGGCATCACACTAATCCATGGTGATCATGCTGTAGAAAGATTAAAATAAAAGGTGGATTGTTTGGACTTACAGTTAATGTATCTTAGGACATATTTCAAAGAGATATGTGGGTATTGTTTCTGGATTTATTTTTTTTAATATTTGCTTCTGGTTTAGACTTTTTCTTTTGCAGGAGGCGTGTTCATTTGTCTGTATTCTCTCAAGAGATTAGAAGATTATACCCAACAAATAGTTTAGGTTTTTCAAAGTTTTATTTTGAATAATATTTTTATAATACACTCAAAATTAATATATACATAGCAAAGTAATTCTCAGATTCTAATATGGATATAAATACCGGAGGATCTTGTTGAAATGCAGATTCTAATTCTGTTGATCTGGGTTTGGGCCTGAGATTTTGCATTTCTCACAAGCTCCCGGGAGATGCTGCCCACCACACATCATTCTTTGAGTAGCAGAGCCTAGTTACCAGTTCGCAAAGTGTTTAACTTACATAATCTCATGTAGTTCACGGTCTATTCTCATATCAATAATGAGCAAGAAAGCCTCAGAGCTTCAGGGCCTTGCTCCAGACCATAAGTAATAAAGTTAACACTCTAACCTATACAATCGAATGGAAATCAAAACTCCTTTCTACCTCAAAGAGAGCTTTCCCCTGTACCTCTCCCATGTGAGACACCTGGCCCTTTGGAGTCAATCAGAACAAATTCTGCAATCCATCAGTTCATTCTGACTAAACATCGTCTAGCCAATGAATGAGCTAAACACAGCAACTAATTTTACACAATATAATAGAGGATCGTTTTGGCTTTACTTACATATCAGAATACATTGTAATTTGGACTTTAATTCGCCATGAGAATGTTATCCAGAGAAAAATGTCCACTTAAGTATACTGTGCTCCATTAGCATGCTAGCTTTATATAGAGCAGAAGTTAATTAATCTTCAGATGGGGGAAGGCAGAGTGGTAAACAGACCGTTTCTCATTCAGAAGATGCTTCTCATGGTCCAAGGGAAAATAGCATTATGATTCCATTCTCTTCCCTCTTTTGTCTTCCTTTCTTCTCTCCTTATCTCCCCCTCCATTCTTCTCTGCCATTGCACACACATCTATAAAACTCTTTCGAATCTGATTTCATTTTTATGATTCAACTAACTGAAATAGCTAAAATCCCATTGAGAGTCTGAGAGCAGCAGAAAATCTGATTACTTGGAGTGCTGTTGGCTAGCTCATGGCATCCACATTTAAGGAGGCATCCCGCTACAATCATCTAGAATGAGCATATGGCAGACCTCTGGATACAACCATCATTATTCAGTCATTGTTCATTATGTTTGAATTAACAGTGACAGCCCACATCATGCTTATTAGATGATGTTTCTATTTAATTCCCTATTATCTATTAAAATCTCTCAGCTCTTACAGAAAGGACACACACACGCACGTGCGCGCACACGCACTCACACAAAGTCATGTAGAGACCTGAGGACCACCCACAAATCACTTTTCCCATCCTTTCCAAAATACAGTTTAAAGAGTTTATTTTAAATAGTAACAACACCACATTCATACAGTAACATCATTCTTCTGGTTCTGACTAGAGTGTTGGGAGAAGAAAATGGATTGTTGCTTTTGTTAACCTGTGAGCCAAGTTATACTCATTCTTGAGGAAAGAAGAAATAACAGTGCTACTGAATTGCAGAGCTACCACGTGAAAATACTGCTTCCATATACCCTTGAGTAGTATCCTATATAATAAAAGGCTGATATGCAAATAGACCAAACAGCGGAACAACTGAACAACCAAAAAACCGAACAACCGGTCACTATGATGCACTGACCACCAGGGGGCATGCGAGGAACATGGCGGGTATCGGCCGCAGTGGAATGGTGGAGCAGGTGAGCAGGGGTGCCAGACCAAGGTGGGGTGCTGGTCGCTGTCACTGGGGCAAGCCTCTGGTACTTACTGAAAACTCTTTGCTCCCACATGCCATGGTCCTGCCTGGACCTCGCACCTGCTGCCGGCACCGGCCCTGCTTGCATCCACAGTTGGCACCAGAGCTGCCGCTTGCACCCACTGCCGGCGCTAGTCCTGATCACTCGGTGCCATCAGAGGGTGCGAGCAGCGGCTGCAGGCCCCGATCACCCCTGAGGGCTTCTCCACCTCCTATTGCTCCTGAGGGGTGATCGGGGCAGCAGCTGCTGCTCACACCCACTGCTGGCACCGGCCCCAATCACTTCACACCATCAACAGGTGCAAGTGGGGCCAGTGCCATCAGTGTGTGGGAGCAGCAGGAGTGGGATTGCTGGCAGACAGAGGACCAGGGGCCATGGTGGGAGGGGCTGGGCAGGGGCATGGAGGATGGGCTGAGACCCACCCTTGTGTCCACTGCAGCCTCGTGGCCCACAATTCCTTTTAAGGTGCATGAATTCGTGCACTGGGCCCCTAGTTAATATATAAGCTACAGCATCATTAGCATCACCTGGCTCCACACAGCTGCCATTTTTCAAGAGCCCTAACATCAAGGAGACTGGAAATGAGGGCCAACATAGACCTTCCTAAAGACCATCACCTCTGCCCTAGCTGGTTTGGCTCAGTGGATAGAGCATTGACCTGCGAACTGAAGGGTCCCAGGTTCGATTCCTGTCAAGGGCACATGCCTGGGTTGCGGGCTCGATCCCCAGTGGGGGGCATGCAGGAGGCAGCCGATCAGTGATTCTCATCATTGATGTTTCTTTCTCTCTCTCCCTCTCCTTTCCTCTCTGAAATCAATAAAAATATATTTTTAAAAAAGAGACCATCACCTCTGTCCCATACACTTCAAATATTGCTCAACTAATATGATGTAGGAGGATTTTGAAAAATTAACTGCAAGATAGCCATTCAGCATTATTTGAACTAAAGGCTCAGTCCTGTGGGTTAACTCAAGCCACGCTTACAAGAGGCTTGCCAAAAATAGGCTCTAGTGTCTCCTAATTTTTTTTCCCTAAAAGCTTTTGTTCTTCTAAAGAACAAATAATAGCTGTAACCACTGCTGGGGATTTCATTCCCATTCGGAGATGTCGCCCCCTGCCCCACTTTGATTTGATTGGAGAAAAAAACATGTTTGCAGATCTAATTCTTGTATTCTCCCTGTCACAGCATGAGAATAAGAATTCTACTCTTTGAGACTTTCCAAGGTTCTAGCTATTTAAAACTATCATAACAAAATAAGATTAAGGTATTCATTTTTGTGTTTTTTCTGATTCCTGAGGTTTATGTGGGAATGGTCACCTCTTTATGAAGATAGGTAAAATAATGCAATAATTTACAATGGGGGTTGGAGTACCACATGTAGATATTCCCCTAGTTCAGTGGTCGGCAAACTGCGGCCCCTTGAGTGTGGCTCTTCCACAAAATACCACGTGCGGGTGCGCACATACAGTGCGATTGAAACTTCGTGGCCACACTCAAGGGGCCAAAGAGCCACATGTGGCTTGCGAGCCGCAGTTTGCCAACCATTACCCTAGTTTAACAGTAGCAAAATGAGCCCATTCCATTTAGGTTTCATTAACTCTAAGTGAATCCTATTTTCAAGACTGATTATTCTTTATGAAAAACAAAATTACAAAAGTTTTCTTCAGCAGAAAAACTGAGACAAAACTTTAATAGTAACCTAAAAAATTAAGGATTTATTTACTGAGTGAATCTTATTTAAATTAAAGTAGTATATAACCTACTCAATGTTCAAGTTCACTTGTAAATAAATGTCTGCCCCTTCTAATAACAATAGTGATAATGATAACACCCTGCATGTGTTAAAAATCTTTTATACTTTTCCAACTTTTTTCATATGAACTGAACAACTCTTAATCTGATGAACATCCATACAATTTACAGGTTAAGTTAATAGTGACTGCCCCTTTAACCCCCCTTCCCCCCCAAAAAAGATATTTTGAAATATTTACCTCCAGTACATCAGAATGTGACCTTATTTGGAAATAGGATCTTTGAAGAGGTAATCAAGTTAAAATGAAGTTATTAAAGTAGGCCCTAATCCAATATGACAGGATCCTTCTTTAAAAGGGGCAATTTAGACAGAGATAGGCATAGAAGGAAGAGAGCAAAAAGACATGCATGTACAAGCCAAGGAATAACTGAGGCTACCAGAAGCTAGGTTAAGTCAATAATTTCAACTTCTTTAAAAAAAATGAGGTTTCTTTTGTAGTATTTGCAATGAAAGTTGATAGGTCGTTTTCCTAAATGGATGAGCTATGGGTAAAAAATGCTAAATTTCTAAATTTATATAATGAGTGTCCAAGTAACATAAGTGTGTGTGTGTGTGTGTGTGTGTGTGTGTGTGTGTGTGTGTGTATTTTAGAAGCCTGGTGCACGAAATTTGTGCACGGGTAGGGTACCTAGGCCTGGCCAGCAATCAGGGCCAATCAGGGCCTTCCGGCTGCCAGCCAGGGCCTTCCTTCCCAGCTGCTGGCTGGGGCCTTTGCCTTCCTTCCTTCCTTCTGCACCACCCCCTGGTGGTCAGCACACATCATAGCAAGTGATCAAACTCCTGGTCTCCAGTCAAACTCCTGAGGGGACACTTTGCATATTAGCCTTTTATATATATAGAAGAAACCCTGGAAAAGTAATTTCAGAAGGAAGTTCCTTCTTTTTTTAAAAAACTATACTTTATTGATTTTTTTACAGAGAGGAAGGGAGAGGGATAGAGAGTTAGAAACATCAATGAGAGAGAAACATCGATCAGCTGCCTCCTGCACACTCCCCACTGGGGATGTGCCCGCAACCAAGGTACATGCCCTTGACCAGAATCAAACCTGGGACCCTTCAGTCCACAGGCCGATGCTCTATCCACTGAGCCAAACCGGTTAGGGCGGAAGTTCCTTCTTTCTAAGTGGAGGCTTGTAATTTCATTGCATAAATATACTTGTTTACTGAGCATACAGTTATTAAATACTAGAGGCCTGGTGCACAAATCCGTGCATTGGAGGGGTCCCTCGGCCTGGCTGGTGATTGGGGCTGATGGGGGCTGTCTCTCCCAGTTGCGATCAGGGCCGGCCGGCCAGGGGTAAGGACAGTGGGAGGTTGTCCGGCCCTAGGAGGTTGGCTGTGGGAGTGCACTGGCCACTAGGGGGCAGCGCTGGCATTAAGCGTCTGCCCCCTGGTGGTCAGTGCATGTCATAGCGACCAGTTGACCAGTCATTCGGTTGCTTAGGCTTTTATATATATAGATTTACTATGTGCCTGGTACAGTATGAGACAGAGGATCATCCACAAAATACACTATTAAACTGAGGTATAATTCTAACTATTTCTGGAAAAAGAATGATAACCCATTTCTTAATACTCTAGGTAGAGCCAGAAAAATGTAGAGTCTCCTATCCCACCCTTGAAAGTCTAGGCTAAATTTGATGCTGTAATGGAAGAATCTGACATACTCTCCATCAAAATGGAGATCTTTTTGTCAGGTTTATCAAATAATAAGATTAAGTGAGCTATTATTTTGCAATTAATTGATCACTGAATAATTACTTGTATTCATCATCATAGTATTAATCAGCATCATAACATCTAACCTTTGCCTATCAGTATCACAGGGGCTAAAAACTTGTCAAGCACTTCCTTCTTTGATCTTTACAACTATCCTATTGGATAGGTCCTACAATGACCCCATTTTATAGATGAGGAAACTAATGCATGGAGAAGCAAGTAACTTATTTAAGAGGTCGCAGAATAAACTGTTGGATTAGATCCCAAAACCACCAGGTATGTCTGTTCACAGAACTGAAAAGAGAACACTCACATTCTAAACATCATATCCACTAAATATGCTAAACTTTGGGTAAAAATTCACCTTCACATCTCATGCAAAAATATCTGTTGATTCATACTTATGCAAAATCCTCCACCACCACCACCACTGCCCATTTTTATGTAATATAAAAACTCTATACAACAAAGTAACAGTATTCAAGAAAAAATATATAAACTACAAAGAGCAGGGTTTGTAGACACTTCAGAATGAGAAAATGAGAAATACACCTTTTGAATAAGTCACTGCAGAAAATAAATTAGCATTGCAAATAGATGTATGATCATTTTGGAATAAAGAAGATGACAGATGGCAAATGGAATGTTTAAAATTCCAATACTGGTGAATAAGACACATGAGATTAGAAAATAGTCCTTTGTTTTACCCTCAACAATTTTCTTCAAAAATAAAACTTGTTTTGTAAGCTACAGAGTTCATATCAAATCTACCACCAAGTGTCAAAAAAAAAAGAGTGAGAAAACCATGTTATCATTTAATGACAGAAGTGGATGAGACCTTAGAGACTGTGTTTAATCCTCATACAGAGGCTAAACCTCAGCCCAGAAAGTTTCAAGTTGGTAACAATCATTGGTGGAAATCCTGTGGCTAAAATGTATTAGCTGTTAATATGGAAATTCTATTGTATGCCCAAATAATTCTTTCTTCTCTATGTGAGGTCTCAGATGTTTATACATTCTGGTACTTCATAACCCTGTTAAGAACATCCAGTGCTGATGTATTTTTTAAAGATGAACTGTCGATTTATTCAGCCTCCCATCATTAATAAGGTTCTTCTTCATTTTGACAATGCACCCTTCCCAGAGACTTCCATACATGTGCAGCATGGCAACGTAGCATTTCTCCTCATACTCTCAAAAACTGAGACAGAGATCTCATGTGCTCTTCCAGGGCACATGGGTAGACTACCAGCCACCATTACAGTTAGGCTGGGGCCACCTAATTGGGTTCTGGTCCATGATATTAGCTGGAAGACAGGAATTATTTTAAAACATGCTTCATGTCTCTCCTTCACTGGTTACACTGGAGTCATTTGTTCCATATGATGTAGCCTCAACATAGAAACATTCTAGCTCCCTGAATCACCACTTGAATGGAGGCTACTGAGAAGCCACCTGACCCACTATATTATAATGTGGGTGACAATTTTTTACTATATTAAACTGCAGATGTTTCAGGATTTGTTTGTTACTGCGGTATAGCCTAACCTATCCTGACTAACACAGAGAACAACTTTCTGTATATAGCCATTGTTAAGGCTGTGCTTGTTTAGAACTCTGAGTGTCCTGCCACACATATGTGGCATTTTATGAGTTTTTCTTACCAAACAAAAATGTAAAGAGAAGGTTAATTTCTCTTTCTTTGGGTCTCTCATTTCTCTTGTTTTTTATTGCCCATCTATGCTGGAAATCAATTTGTATCCCTCAGAGATATCAGCACCATTGTAGCCAGCTATTACTGTACTTGGTCAACCATCTCCATTTCAATACTCTACCAATTACAGGTCTTTGATGTCTGATTCCTTTTATTAACTGAATTCATTTTTGCATCACTGATTTGATTCATCTTGACATCTACTTAGGTTAGTAACTCTAACTTATCAGGGTGTGTTATATACACAGATTGTAACTAGAATCTCTGCATACATGATGAGGACATGGAGTCAAATAGCCTGTGGTTGGTAAAGTTTTCCATCTCTTCTCCCAGTTTAGGCACTGTTATAGACAACAAACATCCTTCATATTTATTTGTTAAATAGAACCACCAGAAAACACATTAGAATGTTTGTATCATTACATTTTCCCTTGATAGGTAGATTTTAAATAAATATGATACTCATCTATGTTGATTGACATGGGAAATTCCATTAATACCAAATGTCAAGAGCAATAGATCCACCTAGATCTTTTCCCTGTGTATAGGAAGTGTCAAGATCCCATGAGACTTTTAAGGAGACAATTTCCTGACATTAGAATTGAGTATTGGATTAGGGACTCATTCTGCTTTTCTTCTGACCAGGTCTCTGCTGCCTGGTATGAGACATAGTTGTTAACTGTGATGGGGAAAGAGAGGCTGATATAGGAGATTTTGAAATGACTTGAGAATAGACCGCTACAGTGAAACTGGCAAGACTCAAAAACCTCCTAACACTTGGAGACAGACAAATATTTACATTCTCTATATTTTTCTAGTCTAGAGAGATACAGTCACTATGTGGGAAAAGAGGGTAGGAATATTTGTAGCAACAAGAACTAAGAAACAGCCCAACACCAGAGAGAAATATGTGAAATATCTGCTTTCCTATAATAAACATAGAAAAGGAATTCTCTTGGAAGGCATGGAAGATATGCAAAGAAATGTCTGAAGGACTAGAAGTTTTTATCCAGAGGAAGATGGGAGGGGTAGACAAGCTGAAAAGAATTCTTAGGAAAATAAAAGCATGCAAAAACAAACCAAAAAACGACGTGTGAAAAGAAGCATGGGTGCTAACGGAAACTGCAGTGCCTCTTCTGTATAAGACCCATAGCAAAGGGCATAGTAGATGACCTCCTTTATTTATATCTTATTGCTTCTTGACTTACAATTATACTCTATCATCATAAATCAACATCTATATTGTATCTTGAATCTTTGAATTCTGATGAAATAAAACCCGTTTTCTTCAAAAAATTGCCCTACGGGACATTTATCACATCCTTTCAATACCCAGAAGACCATATGATTCCAACTATATGACATTCTATAGTAGGCAAAACCATAGAGCCAACAAAAAGATTAGTGAGCAAGGCATTTTTAAGTCAGTAAACCTAGTTTGTTTTGTATAATATTGTAAAGGTAGATACATGGCCTTATGCATTTAGCAAAACCCATAGAATGTACAACAAAATGAGTGAACCCTCATGTGAAATATGGACTATAGTCAATAATGATGTACCAATATCAGTTCATCAATTGTAACCAATATACCACATCAATGCATGTTAATAATAGTAAAATTGAGTTGGTGAGTGGTGGGGTAGAGGGAGTACATAGGAACTTTCTAGACTTTCAGCTCAATTTTCTGTAAATCATGAGCTGCTCTAAAAATAAAGTCTATTTCTTTCTAAAAATGTTCACACAAAAACTTGTATGTAAGTTTTTCACAGCAGCATTATGTCCATCAACTGATGAATGTATAAATAAAAGTAGTGTATTCATACAGTGCATTATTATTCAGCTATAAGAGGGAATGATGTAGTGATATATGCTTCAGCATGAATGAACCTGGAAAATATTATGCTAAGTGAAAGAAGCCAGACACAAAAGGCATACATTGTAGTATTCCAATTACACAAAATTTTCTGAATCCAAGGAGGCAAAAGGATTAGTAGTTGCCAACAACTAGAATTTGGGAAAATTACAGCGACTGTTAATGGGTATGGAGTTTCTTTGGGGATAACAAAAATGAATTAGATAGTGTTGATGATTGCAAAAGCCATTGAATCATATACTTTAAAGGGATAAATTTCATAACATGTGAATAATATATCAATTAAAGAGATAAAACATTAGGTCACCCTGTTCTTGACAGTTTGGAAGGAAAGAAATACATTAAGAAGACAGTATTGCTCAAAAGTCAAAAACACTCATTGTGCTGAATCATTTCTCCATATAATTAAGAGTGTTTTTAAAATGACAAGTAAGATCATTGTGTTTATTATCAGTGATCACTTTGCCCTTTAAATCTAACCCACTCATTTTTTGGAATTTAAAAAGAACTTGAAACTTCATCTTCAACTAACCATGAATGGGCCAAGGGCAGTATCTTTGTATATGAATGCCATTACAATATTCTAAGGTATTATTTGTCCTACATTCTCTCTTCATGTCAAACTATATTTGTTAGAGGGCTATTGGTTTGGGCTTTGAGTGTTTTGAAGGAGGCACCCGATCATACCTCACCAAGATTATATACATATGCATACACTCACACGTACACACATATTGGTATATTTTTATTTTTCAGTTCTGCTTGCTAAAATGCAGGAAATTCAGCAAATGAAGAAAAAACATGGTATTCATAGAACTCAATGCCATGTCACCAATTTTCCCACATCTAACCACACAGGATTTCCAAAAGTTTTAGGAACAAAATTCCTATCTTCTAAATATGCCACATGAAGACCAACGAGGCCAGAAAGCCTTACAGAATCAGAAAGGACTATCCTGTCATACATATTATCTCACTTTACCACTATTTTAACTCTGAGATGTAAATTTGACAGGTATTTTAATTTCCACTTACAAAATAAGGACTTAGACACATTTGGAGAAGTTGCACAGTTCACTCATGGCAGAAACAGTATGAAAACACTCCCTGATTCTCTCATATATTTATTGAAAAGAGCAGGCTCTCTTCCCTCACCTTGTGCTAGCAGCCCATTGAAGTACATAACAAGCAAAATTGTTCTGACTTTGTAGTTAAAATGCCTGAGAAATTTCAAAGTGGGTGATTGGGTTTTGCTATTCTATAACTTAATTTAAAAAGAGGAATGAAAGAAGTTGTGCAGAGAATGGGATGCAAGCCTTTAATGGCATATTTGTTGAAAATATTGTAGAGGGAATTACCACTGAGTTGCTTATTGAAATCAAATAAATTTCTTTAAATAACTCTCTTCCTTTTCATTAATAAATTCTACATTGGGAATGATTCTGCAATCTCCACGAAGTAATGAAATGGAGTCTATCAATCTATCTATATGAAGTCAACAGCACGCTGAACAAAACCCTCCTGCCTCAGTATGCACATGCACACACATGTGCACACACCTTGTGTTAGGGCCTGAAGTATTTGCTCTTCTACTGCGTGCTCTGTAAAAAGGAAAAAAGTGGTAATACCTTGGTAAGGAGGACTCTTGAGACACTTTTGAAATAAATTCAATATCTACTCCCCTTAGAGAAAATCCAGTGGTCGGCAAACTCATTAGTCAACAGAGCCAAATATCAACAGTACAACGATTGAAATTTCTTTTGAGAGCCAAATTTTTTAAACTTAAACTATATAGGTAGGTACATTGTTATTAACTTAATTAGGGTACTCCTAAGGCTTAGGAAGAGCCACACTCAAGGGGCCAAAGAGCTGCATGTGGCTCGCGAGCCGCAGTTTGCCGACCACGGTCATAAACTACCAGGTATTGTATTTTGGCCAAGCCATCAGTCAGCCACCTTTTATGGAAGTGTCTTTACTATCTCGTGCGTTTCTTGGAATTGCTGGGTTGCTTCTAAATGTCAAACAAGGTTCACACACTTACCTGTGCAAATGACAGCAAAATGCCCTCGCAGTAGAGTGATGCACATGTCATTTCACCAAGGAAGGAAATCCAAGGACAGTTATGTGTTTCACCCACTGCAGTAGCATCACTGAACACAGAACTCTTCACTTGCTCTCCCTGGAGCATGTCTGTACGATCCAACCAGCTGCGCATGGCATCAACCCTTAATTAAAAATTACTTAAGAGTAATAAAACTGGGGTCACCACTGCTATTTTCATTTCAGGGGAATTGAAAGGCAATACTCTGCCAACATGAAGCCATTTTGTTTTGTTTCAATCCAATGATCTCCTTCTCCAAAACTATACAGCTAATATAGCCTAGAGAAGGGAAGATTTGGGTAGGAAAGCAATCAAGGACTACTTAACGCACAGAGATGTTCCTATAAAACTTTGAATTTTATTCCTCCTTCTCAAAAGGATTTGGCCCTCCGTTTCCTCATCTGTAAAATATTCATAGGAATACCTCACCCATCAAGCTGTTGGGAGGACTGAATAAACAACATGGACAAGCTATGACCAAATCTTCTGGTTAAGATGGCACCAAAAGCCTACACAGAAACACCACATAAACTTACCTATAACAAGGCCAATCAAGAATAAAAGAGCCCTAACTGGTTTGGCTCAGTGGATAGAGCGTCGGCCTGCCGACTGAAGGGTCCCAGGTTCGATTCCGGTAAAGGACATATACCTTGGTTGAGGGCACATCCCCAGTAGGAGGCGTGCAGGAGGCGGCTGATAGATGTTTCTCTCTCATAGATGTTTCTAACTCTCTATCCCTCTCCATTCTTCTCTGTAAAAAATCAATAAAATATATTAATATATATATATATATATATATTTTAGAGAGAGAACAAACATTACTAATCTCAGATATGAAAGAAGTATCACAAATGATCCCATAGACATTGACTATAATAAAGATTGCAAACAATTCTATGCCCACAATTTTGATCATTTAGATGAAACAGATGAATTCTTGAGCAATACAAATTAGTAAACTCATATAATGAGAAAAAAAGCTGAATAGCCTTGTATGTAATTTTTAAAATTGAATCAGTAATTAATAACCTTCCAAAAGATAAAGCATCAAGACTAGATAGTTTTACTGGTAAAGTCTACCAAACACTGAAGGAAGAAATCAAACTCATTCTCTGCAATCTCTTCCAAAAAATAGAAGCAGAGGGAATACCTTCTAATTTATTCTATGAGGTTAGCATTATGCTAATACCAAAACCAGATAAAAGACATTACAAGAAAAGAAAATTAATGACTAATATCCAAATGATTAATATCATGCATATAGATGTAAACTTTCTTAGACAAATTAGAAAATGAATTTAAAATTCATAAAGCAAATTCTAAACCACAACAAAGTGGGATTTATTTATTGGTTCAACATTCAAACATCAATCAACATAATCTATCTTATCAAAAAGAAATTATAAAATGAGCAAAAGATTTTTTAAATTCTTTTTTTTTAATTTTTCGCTAAAAGTATTACAAAGGGTATTACATAAGTGTCCTTTTCCCCCCCCGCCCTTGACAAGCCCCTGCCCTCCCTTACCCCCCAGTGTCTTATGTCCATTAGATATGGTTATATGGATGCATACAAGTCCTTCGGTTGATCTCTTACTCCCCTCCCTCCTGTCCCCCAACCCTCCCTGGCCTTCCCACTGCAGTCCGACAATCGGTTTGAGGCAGCTCTGCCACTGTATTTATTATTGTTCAAAAGTTTGTAACGGTCTTAATTATCCATGAAAGAGTGAGATCATGTGGTATTTTTCCTTCATTGACTGGCTTGTTTCACTTAGCATAATGCTCTCCAGTTCCATCCATGCTGTTGCAAATGGTAAGAGTTCCTTCTTTTTAACAGCAGCATAGTATTCCATCGTGTAGATGTACCACAGTTTTCTAATCCATTCATCTACTGATGGGCACTTAGGCTGTTTCCAGATCTTAGCTATGGTGAATTGTGCTGCTATGAACATCTGGGTACATATATCCTTTCTGATAGGTGTTTCTGGTTTCTTGGGATATATTCCTAGTAGTGGGATCACAGGGTCAAATGGGAGTTCCATTTCCAATTTTTTGAGGAACCTCCATACTGCCTTCCATAGTGGCTGCACCAGTCTGCATTCCCACCAGCAGTGCACAAGTGTTCCTTTTTCTCCACATCCTCTCCAGCACTTGTCGTTTGTTGATTTGTTGATGATGGCCATTCTGACAGGTGTGAGATGGTACCTCATTGTTGTTTTGATTTGCATCTCTCGGATGATTAGTGACTTTGAGCATGTTTTCATATGTCTCTTGGCTTTCTGAATGTCCTCTTTTGAAAGGTGTCTATTTAGATCCTTTGCCCATTTTTTGATTGGATTGTTTATCTTCTTTTTGTTAAGTTGTATGAGTTCCCTATAAATTTTGGAGATTAAGCCCTTATCAGATATGACGTTGGCAAATATGTTTTCCCAAGAGGTGGGTTTTCTTGTTGTTTTGTTGATGGTTTCTTTTGCTGTGCAGAAGCTTTTTATTTTGATGTAGTCCCATTTGTTCAGTTTCTCTTTAGTTTCAACTGCCCTAGGAGCTGTATCAGTGAAGAAATTGTTTTGGCATATGTCTGAGATTTTGTTGCCTTTGTATTCTTCTAGAATTTTTATGGTTTCCTGTCGTACATTTAAGTCCTTTATCCATTTTGAGTTTATTCTTGTGTATGGTGTAAGTTGGTGGTCTAGTTTCATTTTCTTGCATATATCTGTCCAATTTTCCCAACACCATTTATTGAAGAGACTATCTTGGCTCCATTGTATGTTCATGCCTCCTTTGTCAAAAATTAATTGAGCATATTGGTTCGGGCTAATTTCTGGACTCTCTATTCTATTCCACTGATCTATATGTCTGTTCTTGTGCCAGTACTAGGCAGTTTTGAGAACAGTGGCTTTGTAATACAGCTTGATATCTGGCATTGAGATCCCACCTACTTTGTTCTTTCTCAGGATCGTTGCAGCTATTCGGGGTCTTTTTTTATTCCAGATGAATTTTTGGAGAGTTCGTTCTATATCTTTGAAGTAGGCCATTGGTATTTTAATGGGAAGTGCGTTGAATTTATAGATTGCTTTGGGTAGTATGGACATTTTAATGATGTTGATTCTACCAATCCAAGAACATGGTATGTTCTTCCATCTGTTTATGTCTTCCTCTATCTCTTTTTTCAGCGTCCTGTAGTTTTCTGAGTAGAGGTCTTTAACCTCTTTAGTTAAGTTTATTCCTAGGTATCTTAATTTTTTTGGTGCGATGGTAAATGGGATTGTTTTTCTAATCTCTCTTTCTGAAAGTTCACTATTGGTGTATAGAAATGCCTCAGATTTCTTGGGATTAATTTTGTATCCTGCTACATTGCCAAATTCATGTATTAAGTCTAGTAGCTTTTTGATGGAGTCTCTAGGGTTTTGTATGTATAATATCATGTCATCTGCAAATAAGGACAGTTTTACTTCCTCTTTTCCAATTTGGATGCCTTTTATTTCTTCTTCTTGCCTAATTGCAATAGCTAATACTTCCAGTACTATGTTGAACAGGAGTGGTGAGAGTGGGTATCCCTGTCTTGTTCCTGTTCTTAGGTGAAATGGTGTTAGTTTTTGTCCATTGAGTATGATGTTGGCTGTGGGCCTGTCATATATGGCTTTTATTATGTTGAGGTATGATCCTTCTATTCCCACTTTTCTGAGAGTTTTTATCAAAAATGGGTGTTGGATTTTGTCGAATGCTTTTTCTGCATCAATTGATATGACCATGTGGTTTTTTTCTTTCAATTTGTTTATGTGATGTATCACATTTATTGATTTACAGATGTTGTACCATCCTTGCATCTCTGGGATAAATCCTACTTGGTCATGGTGTATGATCCTTCTGATGTACTGCTGGATCCGATTTGCTAAGATTTTGTTGAGGATTTTGGCATCTATGTTCATGAGGGATATTGGCCTGTAATTCTCTGTCATTGTGATGTCTTTACCTGGTTTTGGTATTAGGGTGATGCTGGCTTCATAGAATGAGCTTGGAAGTGTTCCTTCCTCTTGAATTTTTTGTAGTAGTCTGAGGAGGGTAGGTTTTAGTTCTTCCTTGAATGTTTGGTAAAACTCCCCTGTGAAGCCGTCTGGCCCTGGGCTTTTGTTTGCTGGAAGCTTTCTGATGACTGCTTCAATTTCTTCCATAGTTATTGGCCTATTGAGGTTTTTAGATTCTTCCTGATTGAGTTTTGGAATGTTGTATTTTCCTAGGAATTTGTCCATTTCCTCCAGGTTGTCTAGTTTGTTGGAGTAGAGTTGCCCGTAGTATTGTTTAACAATCATTTGTATTTCTGTGGGGTCTGTTGTTATTTCGCCTCTATCATTTCTGATTTGGTTTATTTGGGACCTCTCTCTTTGCTTCTTGGTGAGCCTGGCTAGGGGTTTGTCAATCTTGTTTATCCTTTCAAAGAACCAGCTCTTGGTTTCATTGATTTTCTGTATTTTTTTTTGGTCTCTATTTCATTGATTTCTGCTCTAATCTTTATTATCTCCTTCCTTCTGCACACTCTGGGGTTTTCTTGTTGCTCTCTTTAGAATTCTTTGAGTTTTACGGTTAGATGAATAACTATTATTTTTTCTTGTTTTTTGAGATAGGACTGGAAAGCTAAATACTTCCTCTCAGGACTGCTTTCATTGTGTCCCAGAGGTTTTGGATTGTTGTGTTTTCATTGTCATTAGTGTCCAGGATGTTTTTAATTTCTTCTTTCATGTCATCGGTAACCCAATCAATATTTAATAACATGCTATTCAGCTTCCAAGTGTTTGAGTATTTTGGGTTGTTTTTATTGTAGTTTATTTCTAACATTATGCCATCATGGTCTGAGAAGATGCTTTTTATGATTTCAATCTTCTTGAATTTGTGGAGACTTTGCTTGTGACCAATATGTGGTCTATTTTTGAATATGTCCCATGAGCACCTGAGAGGAATGTATATTCCGCAGCTGTGGGGTGTAGTGTTCTGAAGATGTCAATTAAGTCCATCTGATCTAGTGAGTCATTTAGGATTGCTGTTTCTTTGCTGATTGTTTGTCTAGCGGATTTATCCAGTGATGTCAGTGGTGTATTAAAGTCCCCTACTATGATTGTGTTATTGTCGATATCTCCCCTGATATCTTCCAGAAGTTTTCTTATGTATGTGGGTGCTCCTGCATTGGGTGCATATATGTTTACCAGGGTTATATCTTCTTGTTGTATTGATCCCTTTAGTATTATGAAGTGGCCTTCCTTATCTCTGGTTATGGCCTTCACTTTGAGATGTATTTTGTCAGATATAAGTATTGCTACCCCAGCTTTCTTTTCCTTTCCATTTGCGTGAAAGATATTTTTCCATCCCTTCACTTTCAGTCTGTGTGAGTCCTTTCCAATGAGGTGGGTCTCTTGTAGACAGCAGATGTATGGGTCATGTTTTTTTATCCATTCAGCCACTCGGTGTCTTTTATTTGGAGCATTTAGTCCATTTACATTTAAAGTTATTATTGAAAGGTACTTGTTTGTAGCCATTTCTTTTGTGTGTGTGTGTGGCTGTTTTCTTTCTGAGCTTGATATTTCTTCTTTTACACCAGTCCCTTTAGCATTTCTTGCATGGCTGGCTTGGTGGTGATAAACTCCCTTAGTCCTTTTTTGTCTGTGAAGCTTCTTATTTCCCCTTCAATTTTGAATGATAGCCTTGCTGGATAGAGTATTCTTGGATTCAGTCCTTTGCTTTGCATCACTTTGTAGATTTCCGTCCATTCTTTTCTGGCCTGATGTGTTTCTGTTGAGAAATCATTTGATAATCTAATGGGAGATCCCTTGTATGTTACTTTCCGTCTCTCTCTTGCAGCCTGTAAGATTCTCTCTTTATCCTGAACATTTGCCATGGTAATTATGATGTGTCTTGGTGTGGGTCTTTTCGGGTTCACCTTGTTTGGGACTCTCTGGGCTTGTGTGACTTTTTTCTTCCCCACCTCAGGGAAGTTTTCTGATATTATTTCTTCGAATAGGTTTTCTAATCCATGTTCATCTTTCTGTTGTTCTGGCACCCCTATTATTCGTATGTTGCTTCGTTTCATGTTGTCCCAAAGTTCCCTTAGACTCTCCTCCTGTCTTTTAATTTTTTTCTCCATTTGCAGTACAGTTTGAGTGTGTTTTGCTTCCTTGTCTTCTAATTCAGTAATTCGGTCCTCCGCTTCTCCCAGTCTACTGTTGATACTTTCAATGGTGTTTTTTATTGCAGCTATGTCGCTCTTCATTTCTTCTTGGGACTTACTTAAGTTGTTGATTTTTTCACCTGTTTCTTCTAGCTTCTTGCATACGTAGTTGAGTTTTTCATCTGTTTCTTCTTGCTTCTTGAACATCCGGTGCATGTACTCTAGGAACCTTATTCTGAATTCTTTTTCCGTCATGTTGCATATCTCTGTCTCATTTAGCTGCTTTTCTGGCGAGTCCTCCTTTTCTTTCCTTTGGGGGTTTCTTTGTCTACCCATGTTTGATCTCACTGACATGACTAGTTGTTGAGTCGTTCAGTGGCTGGACCCTGGGTGGCAGTGGCTGCTCCCTGGGTGGCAGTGGCTCCTCGGGCTGTGGTTGCTCCTTGGGCGGTTGTGGTAGCAGCGGCTCCTCTGTTGATAGCAGAGCCTCTGGTGGGTGCTGTTCACAGCTGTGGTGGCTCTTCTGGCTGGTGGAGGGAGGCTTCAGACGCAGCAACTGTTCCCCAGGCAGAGCGTGTGATGATCAGGAGGCCGCTGTTGCTTGAATCTGCTGCGTTGATTTAAAGGCACAAAATACAACACAACAAGGCACAACATACCAGGCACTGAACACTATTGTATTTACGATATTACTAACCCCAAATAAAGGTGGCCACCCGAGCTAAGAGAGTTGGGAGATAAGGGGGAAAGAAGAGAAAAAGGTAGAAGAGAAAAAAGAAAGAAAGAAAAAAAGGAGTGCAAAAATGAAATTGGAAAAAGGGAGGGGAAAAAGAGGAGAAAAAAAAAAGAAAAAAAAAGTAAGAGAGAAAAGAGAATGAAGTATAAAAGGGGAAGAGACTATTTATATGAGGAGAAAACTCCTATAGGTCCGCCACTAATACCAACAAATTACAGCAACAGATTCCTGGAGATGAATACAAACTACAAACAACCAATAATATCAAGCGACGCAAGGGGAAACAGAAGCACAGAAATAACCGGGGGGGGGGGAGGGAGGGGCAGGAAAATAAAAAGAATAAGCAGTCTAACCTCACAAACAATCCTAAAAAAAAAAAAACCCCAATATACTCGTCAATCAAGCAAACAACAATAAAACAATAGAGAGAGAAAAGAAGAAGAAGAGAAAAAAAAATTGGATAGTGAAGGAAGATAAGGTAAAGGTGTGTAAGGATTTAGAACAGGGGATTGGACTTAGGATATATAAGCAGGGTTAAATTTTGACAGGGGGTAAAAAGAATAGGGAAAATCAAAAGCTGGAGTAGGGTAAGAGAAACAGGACAGCAAAAGGGAAAATGTGGGGAAGATTGTTTAGCACAGAGGCACATTGAGGTAGAGAAAAATGTTGCTAAAGGAACGATGAAAATAGAATGGAGAACATTAGTCCCAAAATAAAATAAAGACAAAATAAAATGACACTTTAAAGAATGGTAAAATGGTAGCGGTAATAATACTAGTTAAAAATAAAAATGTAGTAGCTGAAAGGGCAAAATCAGGTGATGGAGAAAAAGAAAAAAAGAAAAAAAAATGTTTTCTTAGTTAAAAGGAGAAAAAGTAATTTAAAAAAATAAAAATAACAATGTGCAGTAATGCAGGTGCTTCAGATCTTCTACTCTTCTTATTGGCACGCCCGGAATTCAGGAGAATGTTGAAATTCCCTCTGATACACTGTTCCTCCTTGTTGTAAGCCATAGTCCTGATTTAAGGCCGGCCGTAAAATCCCCTTATTGCCTTATCTGTATTTACAGAAGAGTCAGTTCGTGGCTCTGCCTCTGGGTGGCAGTGTGTCTGGATTGACCTCTGAGGCTATAAGTTCTCTCTGACCAGGAGCTCTCTATTGTACCTGAACCAGCTCCGCCCAGAGCTGGTTCCCCAGGCGCCACTCCCAGCTCTGTTTCCCAGGCTCCCCAAAAACAATCTTCCCCTACAAGCTCTGCTAGTGACCCCAACTGGGCAATCACATGCCCTGGGGTCAACAGTCAAACTCACAGAAGTAAGAGGAAGTGTGCAAACAAGAGCCTGGGAAGCTGTTCGAACTCGCAGGGTTCCACCCTCCAGAACTGCGCGGAGTGTCTGCGCGCGCTCAAGCCCCTGGCAACAAGTAGCCGGCTATCAGGGAAACTCTGAGGCAGCCCTTTTGCATCCAGTCCAACTATGGGCTCATTTATAGTGTTACCTTCTGGCAGCAGCCCTGCGGGAGCCCTCCCCACTTGCGGGTCACGCTGGCCTCTATGGGCGCGGATTTTGGAGGGCGCAGATTTCCCCCTGCGCCCGTGCGCGCGTTCCTCGCTCCAACCTGAACTGCAAACCGCACCTTTGGGGTAAGTCTAACCTTTCCGTGGAGGGATGCAGGTCTCCTCTGGGCTCTTGCAGTCGCGCTGCTTGCGAGTCGTTGCCTCCGGGTTAGTAGCCGCCGGGTTAGTAGCCGATCTCTGGATGCCGGTAACAGCTACCCAAGATGGCGCGGTCTCGCCGCTGCGCTGGCGCCCAGGGGGAGGTTTCAGCCTCAATCTCTAACCATCCGCATTTTTTAGGAGTTCTCTGTCTTTCCTGGCTGCAGACTGTCTCTCAGCTGAACCTCCCCAGCTTGATCGGGCTGATTGTTACCCGTTTCAGCTGCTCGCCCCTATCTGCTCAGGGACAAAGCACCAATATGTCCGTCTAAGCCTCCGCCATTTTTTTTCTCCAGATTTTTTAAATTCTAAGATCAGAAGCAAAACACTAACAATCATAACAAATGTTCCTATAGACATTGCAACAACTGAAATCATTCAAGTCCTTAAGGAAGCAATTGATCCCCTCTTCTATAGTTCTATTGAAAGCCTATAGAAAACACACACACACACACACACACAGGCCAGGCAACAATGAGAGCATGTTTCTTCTACCTTATCTCATAGAGTCTCAATAAAAATCTTGAAATATAGCTGATTATATACCCATTTCACAGAAGAGAGAAAACTGATTCTCAAAAATAAACAGCCTGCCTTGGATCAACCATCTTACCATGACAGTTGTAGAAAAAGATACCAGGTGTGATAGCAGAGCACTTGTCACTGAGGCAGATTGGGTTTTGTAAATCAATAAAGATAAAACTACTGAGGAACAACTAAGAGTCATCTGGGAAATTCACACATGGTGAAGGGCAAAGAGGACTGTATTATATTAAGAAACAGAAAAAGTAAATTCCCACCATACCAGAGAGCATGTCAATCATTCTCTTCCCTTCACACTCCTTGATGCGTGAGCAGCATCATACCAGAGCTTATGAAGCTGAAAGATGGAGGGAGGACAGACAAGTAGAGAGGTGCGTACAATACCATGGGATGCGTAGGGTATGCGTTGTGCTAAGGCAATATTGCGAGAGGGCTCATAGAAGGCATACAGAGAAGGTAATGAGTGAGTGAGCTGAACCTTCTGTATGAACTGACATCAAAGACCTCAATTCTCAACTCTCCCATATAACCTCTCTGGACTTTGTAATTTTTAATTTATAAAATGAGGGAGGGAGATGAGTTTCTAAGAGTTCTCTCAGCTCCATCAGTCAAAAACCTATAAATCTCTAAGAGAATGGAAATTTTGTTTCATCTCCCCCCCTCATCTTTCATGTATGCTGTGTTTTTGTGTTTTTCCCCTTCCTCTTGCTTGCTTTGGCGATCCACATTACCCTACCCTGCCCCCTCACTACCACTAAAAAAAGAGGAAGCAAAGGGAAAGTTTATTTTTGCTAAATTTAACATGCATTTAGTCATCTGCTGTGGGTTATTTTGGCGTTACCCTCTATGTATTCTGTCAGTCAATAAAAAAGGTACCACTCACCACACCACCAACCACAGCGGACGTGTGAGGACTCTCCCATGGAAACAGAGGACTCCTTTTGTTGAATTGCATGAAGAGCTATTGCTACATAGTATTTCACTAATATTTTTTTAAAAATTTCAACATAGAATTTCAAATCATAGGCATATGGAATCTCTAAGAATTCTATTAAATTTAGTAAACTAAAATATTTTATTGTTTAAGGAATTTTTTAGAGACCCATAAAGGAAAAAGGGGTGATGAAAAATGCTGAGTCACTGTAGAAAACAGAAGGAAAGGAGAAAAGTACAGAGAAATTGATATAAAGGCAAACTTCAGATTTTGGTTAGATCTAAAGGGCAGAGATGAGTTGTAGAACCAACATATGCTGATCCAATTTCCCAAGACTTTTCCATTACCAGCAAAGGAAAACTAGCATCCCTGTCAGTATATCCAATCAGCAGCTGGGATCAAATCTATAGATTTGAGCTCCAGTCTTTGAGAGAGCAGAGTCCCAGACCCACCTTTTGAGTGCTGTGTGACTTTGGAGAAATTCTTTAGCCTAAATCTCACTCCCCTTATGTGTAAAATTAAAGTTTGGGGATTTTTTTAAACCCTAAAGTCATTTGAGAAAGAGAACAGGGAGCGGAAATAAGAAGTTTTAGGTCATACTATCCAGAGTCATTCATTCTTTCAGTCCTCAAGGCTATTAGTATATGCTTGCTAGATACAAGGCATTAAGGATCTCTTGGTGAGTAAAAGCAGACACGAAGCTAAAAAAAGTAAGTGCACCGATAAAAATAAAGGTGGAGCCCAGCCTGCGTGGGTGGGTGGTTGAGCATTGACCTATGAACCAGGGGGTTGCTGTTCAATTCCCAGTCAGGGCACATGCTCAATCCCCAGTGGGCTCAATCCCCAGTGGGGGGCATGCAGGAGGCAGTCAATCAGTAAGTCTCCCTCATCATTGATGTTTCTGTCTCTCTCACCCTCTCCTTTCCTCTGTTAAAACACAATAAAAATGTGTGTTTTTAAAATAATTAATTAATTAATTAAAGGTGCAGCGGAAAGATGTGTAACACCAGAAGGACTGTGATATGTGCTAATTTATATTGTGCTTATGATTGAAGGAAAGGGAGGAGGAAATGAAAGGGAAGGTGCCCGGGTTGATCTTGAGGAATTGCCAACCATAATTATCTAATCAAGGAGAATGAGCTTCCAGGGAAATTAAAGGAAAGGACTGATGAGAAGGAGGGATTCAGATCCAGAACATTATTATTGAGACCAGAACAGGGTCTGTCACATATGTGGGTCATGGTTAAACACTGTAGAATGCTGCTGAAAGGTCAATCAATATCAGCATTGGGAACATCCACTGAACCCCATGACAAGGATGCCATCTGCTACTTATAAAAGGGCAGTAGCAATGGATAGATGGGTAGGGGAACATTTACCTTTATTAATTTTGTGAACAAGCCTTGAGACCAATTTAAGCCTCGGTTTCTCTAACTATAAAAATGGAACTAAGCACATTTACTTCAAAGAGATTTCCACAGCATTTGGCAGAGCCCATTGACTAACCATTTCCCTGCACATGCAAGGTTCATCTGAGAAACCTGTTCTTTTATGGCATTGATTCAGATTCAATGCTCTCAAATTTTTTTCATAAATAACCATTATGAAATGTACTCCTACAGTCAATTATACTGAACTAGCTTTTAACTAATAATTGACATAAAAGTGTGGCTAAGCAAGCAAATAAAATAAAAATATAATTGAGTCAGTGATTCAGAAGAATTACATAATAGACGTCATGGCCAGTCATGGTGTTGACAGCACAGTATCATTTTTTTTCTTCCTCCAACGAGTGGTCTGAATCAAACTTGGAACTCCCAAGATGACACCTCACTACCCCATTCTTTTGTAAGAATTAAAATAAACACCTCATTCAGATTCCTGCCTGTTGAAGTTCTTCAGCAAATAAACACCATCTAAAAGCTTCATGGGGTTTCCCTCTTGCTTCTGCTTTATCTGGAGGAACAGGAGTCAGGATTTCCTATGGCTCCATGGCTATTAAGCCCCAATCACAGAATCAAGAGCTTTCCACACATCATCTCGCCTAAGGGCCTAGCAATCCCGCCAGGTAATTCTGACTGGTCCCAACTGTTGATGAAACTGAGGCTCAACGGGGTTAAGTAACTTACAAGGCTGGTGTGTGGCAGCGCCAGAATCTGAAATCAAATTTTTCTGATTCTAAAATGTAAGACGTTCCATAACATTAATTTTTTCCAAACTCAAAGGGGTAGCACTATGGGGGTGAAAGGGTGAAAAAGGAGTCCAACAATAATATTGGCAGTACAGGAGTACATTATCGTAGTGTTGTCATATTTAGCAAATAAAATTACAGGACACCCAGTTAAATTTTAATTTTAAGTAAATAAACATTTTTATAAGTATGCCCAATGCAATATTTGGGACACATCTTCACTAAAACATTACTTCTTGTTGATCTGAAATTAAAATTTAACTGGGGACCCTGTATTTTACCTGGAAACCCTATCTGTAGAAAATATCGAAAAATAATAAGCCCTAGCCAGTTTGGCTCAGTGGATAGAGCATCAGCCTGCAGACTGAAGGGTCCCAGGTTTGATTCTGGTCAAGGGCACATGCCTGGGTTGCGGACTCAATCCCCAGTAGGGGGCATGGAGGAGGCAGCTGATCAATGATTCTTTCTCATCACTGATGTTTCTATCTCTCTCTCCCTCTCCCTTCCTCCCTCTGAAATCAGTAAAAATACATTAAAAATAAAATAAAATTATCTAAAACTTTGTATGCTTTCTATTATCACCATACATTAGCAATTCTAAACAATGTCAGTGACAGAATACTTCTCTCTGATGGGTGCACTATCCCCCTTCCTACCCTACCCCAACACCACTACCCAAACTGTTCTATAGTGTCCCTGTCCCATGACCTGTTAAAAAATGTGGTGGGGAGTCTGCAAAGATGGCCACCACTCATTCCTTCCCCTTCCTCTATTTTCACCCATCTCCATCAAGAGGTAGATTCTGATTGTTCCTTTCCTTGAATCTGGGTTGGTCTTGGGCCTGGCTTAACCAAGAACTGTGGCAGAAGTGATACCGTAGGACTTCTGAGCCAGCAGCCACTATCAGCTGCCATCATACAGGGTGTCCCAAAATTCACGCAAGATTTGAATTTTGCATGAGCATTAACAACAACAACAACAAAAATAAAAGCCTAATTTTACTTGGCTTATTGAATCAGATTCTAATATCTGTTGCCCTTTGATTTCAATCCCTTCAATTTGATAAGCATTACCAAGTACCAATTATGGCCCAGGAGCAGGGACAATGAAGACCACGGCTTTGCGTATGTGCCAGCAAAGCCGTGGAGGCCATTTACCTGATGTGCTATTCCATACATAACCCTATACTGTATACTTTATGAATCAATAAAACATTTACAATTTTTAATTACAAACCTGTGTTTTCTATCAAAATTACTTCTTGCGTGAATTGTGGGACACCCTATATAAATGTCCAGGCTAGTTGAGTCTTCAGATAACTCCAGCCCCAGCCTCTGTCTGATGCAACTGCACAAGAGATCCCAAGCAAGAACAACCCCATGGAATCCACTTGAGCTTAAACTGTGAGAGATGGTCATAAATTGTTTTAAACCAGGGGTTTGTGTGCTATACAGCAATAGGTAACTGGAAAAACAGAATTTTTGTGGGATTAAAAAATGAAAGTGTCACATATAAATTTAGGAAACACTCAAATATTCTTTTGCTCTTTAAGAGTCATGATGTATAAATGCATATCAACAGTTCTGGGAATTTATGCAGAAAAAATTTTTTAGTTTTGTTCAACCCAATATTTCTTAAATGTACTAACTAGTACATGGGTTCAAAACCCATTCTCTATAAAACTCTCATTAACATTTTGGGAAGCAGTGTCCTGGGGACTCGGTTTTGGAAACCCTATACTATTATATTCTTCTTCCCATGAAAAATAGTTCTTCAAAGAATCTGATGTTTCAAAACTAAGGCAATATCAAATCTTGCTAAAATAATGGGTTCTGAAAGAGAACTAAGGTATAGAAATATTTAAATTACACAATGCATAAAAGAAAAAAACAACAACAAATAATAACAATAAATTACATGATGTGTTTGGTAGTTACATTTGCTAAACAATAAATAGGAATATAGATTCTAACAAAGAAGAATATACAAAGAGGAAGAATGGGAGGGAATATTTGATATTAAGATGGTCTATTCCAAGAAACCTGGATGCAAAATAGCTGAAGCAAAGTGTAACCTTTATTTTTAATAGAAAAGTCTCAATATTAGGAGCCTTCTAGCTTAACACAAGCTGGAGATTTTAACTCAAACTTTCACTTCCCAGTTTGAAATACTTGTCTTGGCTACAGCTGACAATCTAATTCAAATCCTAACTTTAAGCTGTGCTGCATAGATAGAGCTTTACTTGTGAAATAAATCACAGTTAAAGTACAAGGAATATTTGTCTCTACCCATTTGTCTGAAATAGATCTTGAGTAATAAAACTATAATTCTCTAGCATTTCTTGACATATATACCAGTTGACATATTTTCTCTCTTTAGTAGGCTGAAAGGTATTTTTTAACTCCTCATTTATCTTCTTTTAATAAATCATAAAGATAGTATATTCTTTTGCAGGTTTCTTAAATATGAGTGTTTTTAGAGTCAGCTGCTTGAAGGAAAATACATTTTTATTTATGGATTCATCTGAGGTGAAAGAAAGTAAAAAGCTGTATAAATAAATAGCTATAAACATTACTTTCATTTTAATGTAGTTATCAAAGTACCACAGGTATTTACAATGAAGCACTTCACAGAGAGAAAGCAAACACACATCAAAGGAACCAGGAGAGATGTAGATAAGATGAATTTGTGGCTTCACTAGTTTATTTGTGAAGCTTAAGGATATCACTGAATGGAAAGTGGGGTCAACCTTGGCCATCAATGCAGAATGAGCTGCTCTTCACAAAATGCTTATCTTGTTTTATTCTCTAGTTCATTTTACAGATGAGGAGACTCAGGCTTAGATAAAAAGTCAGAAGTACCCTTGCAGGTGGCAATAGCATATTCTCCAGAAGCATCACCTTCTCAAAAATGTTCACATGGCCCTTGTTAAGATAATGTTTAAAACCGACAAAAATGTTAGATGAAGTAGAGTAGAATACACTACAGAACCATCAATAATCAAATCACAGGAAGCATAGCAGTCAAAGGGTTTTGGGTGTGTCTGTTTTTTTAAATGTGTTTTCTCTGCTCCACCAACAAGGAAACCGGCCCCATCTCCAGAGAAGCTACATTGTTCTGTTTTGGGGAGGGGGGTTCCCATTCACATAGAAATATATGTAGGAATGGCTTCCCTGGAAAGCTTATGTGTGGCCTTAAGGACAGACACTACCCAACCCATCTCCCTCCTCTTCACTGGTCCTACTGCCAGAGTTGCTGAACTTGGCTACACCTATATAGTAAAGCAATTCTTCAGTTTGACATATCCATCCAATCTAATAGTGGCATCTCGAGAGTGTGTGTGTAAGTGTGTGTGAGTGTGAGTGTGTGTGTGTGTGTGTGTGTGTGTGTGTGTGTTCTCTAATTTTGAGTCCCACTGCAGTTTTTAGTTACATGTGGGCAAGAGAATTATCATCCCAGGGACATGGTAATAAGTTGTCACTGAGAGGGGAAAAGTAAGTTAATTATAAATATGTAAGAGTAGAAGCCAAGTAACCAAAAATGTCCAAATGGTATTGTACAACACTATATAAATTCTTAAAACCCTAATTCATGGTGTCTTCCCAAATGCTTGTTACAGAGATCAACAAAGAAACTAACAAGACCAAGACCCTCAAGAGATCCATCAGGTTCTTTGGAAAAGTAAACCATTTAAATCATCCCTTCATTTAGACTATGGAGAGCTCTCATAAATAAGCCAGTGCTTTCCTATATAATAAAAGGCTAATATGCAAATCGACTGAATGGCGGAACAACCAGTCGCTATGACACGCACTGACCACAAGGGGGCAGACGCTCAATTCAAGAGCTGCTCCCTGGTGGTCAGTGCGCTCCCACAAGGGGAGTGCCACTCCCCCTGAAGCCGGGCTCACGGCTGGTGAGCCCAGAGGAGCGGGCCTAAGCCAGCAGTCAGACATCCTCTGAGGGCTCCTGGACTGTGAGAGGGTGCAGGCCAGGCTGAGAGACCTCCCCGCTCCAGTGCATCAATTTCGTGCATCAGGTCTCTAGTTAAGGTCATAATTTCATATTCTTAAACTGACCCTTCCTTGTGGGAAGTTTTGAATTTACCATTTTTCATTTAGTAATTGTACTCGAGAGTCTTCCATAACATTTACACTTCTGTGTTATTTTTTCAACTCAACTCTCATGACAATTCAGAGAAACCTGACCCATTGCACAGATAAGAAAGCTGAGGCCAACAGGACTTCAGTGACTTGCCAAAAAACCAAGCTACTTTGAGGCATGCAAGGCTGGGACTTGAACCTGCTTTTTTCCCCTATCAACTGTTCTCTCTCTCTCTCTCTCTCTCTCTCTCTCTCTCTCTCTTAAATTCTAAATATATATATCTTTATTTTTTTTAATGTAGCTCTATGGTTGACTCTTTTAAATTCTAAGTATATATTTTTTTATTTTTTAATGTATCTCTATGGTTGAAAGTATTACAAGTGTCCCCCTTTTTTCCCATTGTCCCCCCTCCACCCCACTCCTGCCCCCTTTATTGTTCCATCTGTTCCCCCAGTGATCTGTGGAGAATGGGTGGAGAATGAACCTGTGGTTCCCTGGGGAGTATGCAGACTTATGCTTCCTGGTTGATTATGCTTAATATTGTCTGATTTCCTTTGCTCCCTTCCTTTATTAATATCTAGCTACCTACACAACAGGACAAGGAATAATCTAGGCAAAGATGCGGTTTTACCTGAGGAATAGCCTCATCCTCATTCTATGGGTAGCTCCTGAGTGTGAATCACAGCTAAAGTTGTCCAGCTCTGAGACAAGGGGACCAACTTTTGTTCGCCTGAAACAGTCATTGGCTTCAGGCTGCCCCCAGTGAGAGAGTGTAACTCCTAGGAACTTCCCCAGGAGGTGTCCCTGAGAAGGGGATTTAGAGAATGAGCCAGACATTGTAATAAATTTGGAACCAGCGGCGGGATTCTATGAGTGCATCTCATTTAGAGAAACATTCCCATTGAAATGGCTGTGTGAGCCTGAGACTGGAGCACCAGAAGCACCCAGGAAGAGCTGAAGGGAGGGCTTTTTACAGACTTGCTCAGGGCTTCTTGGTTGGAGCACAAGAGCACTCAGTTTGGGTTTTTATTAATATTTAGTTTGCAACTTCTTAAGACTCCTGAACAGCCTCCCTGAACCGGGATTGGTAAATAACTCTAACTGGTGACTGGCGTGGTTCACATGTCTGTATCCCCTTGCTCCCTGTTGCCGATGCTCAAAAATCATGCACTGTGGGCTGCCTCAAAGGTGTTCCATGCATCATGGTTTTCAATGTTTGAAACCTGCTATTTTGAGGCCGGAGGAAGGCTGGTTTCTTTTGCTTTGTTTGCTCTCTTTAGGAATGAGAAAAACTGGATAGTGATTGGAATGTAAAGTATAATTTTCTAGTCCCCTCCCTACCTACTGCTGTGGCACTCCCCTCCTCCTCCAGCTTCGCATGCCGTTCATTGAAAGAGGATCTTTCATTTTGCACCATGCTGGGTTAAGTTCTTCCATTATATACATTCATTGTGCTTAGAATTGAAGTAGAAAAAAATGCTTCCTATTCCCAATGAATTTTTGAACAAGTCGAGGAAAGCATTTTAATTAGTGCTTGAACTTGCAAATAATGTGCTCTACTTAAAAGACCCATTTAACCTCAGATTCTGGAGTCGAAAATTAATGAAAGCTCTTGAGCATATGGCTACCTCCTCTTTATCCATGTATGACTTGTCCAGTTTGCAGGCTTATCCTCTGTAAATATTAAAATCCTAGACTTCCCCACCCATTGTTTCTTCCTTCCTTCCTTTCTTTTTAAGGAAGGAAGGAGGGAAGGAGGGAGGGAGGGAGGGAGGGAGGGAGGGAGGGAGGGAGGGAAGGAGGGGGAGGGAGAGGGAGAGAGGGAGAGAGGGAGAGAGAGAGAGAGAAATATCAAGGATGAGAGAGAATCATTGTTGATCGGCTGCCTCCTGCACACCCCCCACTGGGGATCAAGCCTGCAACGAGGGCATGTGCCACTGACCGGAATCAAACCCAGGACCCTTCAGTCCACAGGTTGATGCTCTATCCACTGAGCCAAATCAGCTAAGACCCATTGTTTCTTAACCACTGCTTCCCACTGCAAACTGGTGACTATTCAATGCTGTACCAAGGAATTTTAATTTAAGTCCCAGCGAAATGTAATAAAACAGGGAAATCAGATAAGATAAGAGAGAGTATCTTCCTATGCTATATAAAGGTCATTTTAAATATCTTATGTTTTGGAATATTCATGCCAATGCGTTTTCCCTTCATTGGTACATGTTTTTTTAAGAGTTGGCTGTAAATGCTCTCCTGGCTTTGGTGAATTAATGACTCACAAAATACTCTCAGAGAAAGCAAGTTTTTTTAAAAAATATTATTCCATGTACAAGCTTTGTGTGTGTGATATCCTATATAATAAAATCCTAATACGCTAAGTGTCCAACCGTTCATTCGAACATTAGACCAGTTGCTATGATGTGCACTGACCACCAGGGGGCAGATGCTCCGACTGGTAGTGTAGCTTGCTGCTGGGGTCCAGCCCATCAGGACTGGGTGAAACAGGCTGGACACGACCTGGAGCCCTCCTCTAGTCCTTCCCCGCCCCAATCGTGCACCAGTGGGGTCCCTCGACCTGGCCTGCACCCTCTCACAATCCGGGACCCCTCTGGGGATGTCAGAGAGCTGGTTTCGGCCCGATCCCCACAGGTCAGACCAAGGGACCCCACTGGTGCACAAATCTGTGCACCAGGCCTCTAGTTTAAAATAAACTTTTAATTTTATAATCTATATATATAAAAGCCTAAGCAACCGTCTGACCATTCAACTGTCCAACTGGTGGCTATGATGCACAATGATCACCATGGGGCAGACACTCAAATGGTAGCTATGATGTGCACTGACCACCAGGGGGGCAGACACTCAACACAGAAGCTACCGAGCTGCGGTGACTTGGCAGCTGCAGTTCTTGGGTGACAAACCCGGGACCAGAGAGGAGGGAGCCTGATACCGGGGTGCATCACCCAAGAACCGTCCTCTTGCAATCCGGGACACCTCAGGGGATGTCAGAGAACTGGTTTCAGACTGATCCTCGCAGGCCAGGCTAAGGGACCCCACCAGTGCATGAATCCATGCACCGGGCCTCTAGTAGTTTTATATTTACATGAGCATCACAAAGATAGTACAGAAGGCTCCCATATCCCCCCACTTAGTAATCCTATTATAAACATCTTACATTCGTATGGGACATTTCACAGTTAATGAACCAGTGTTTTTAGATTATTATTAAGTAGAGCCCTTACTTTATTTAGAGTTCCACAGTTTTTATGTAACATCTTTTTTTGTTTTGTTCAGGATCTCATCTAGGATACCACATTGCATTTGGTGATCATGTCTTCTTAGGTTTACGCTGTGGTAGTTTCTCAGACTTTCCTTGTTTTTGAGGACCTTCATAGTTTTGAGGAATGGTGCCTGGGGCCTGCAGCAGATTGTGAGGTTTCCAAAGGACTAAGCTTTAATATGGCACAGGGTCTTGGGCATTGGTTCTATTTCTGGCCCTGATGACAAGTTTGGACTTTTTCTATGGGCAGGACAGATGGAAATGAGACATTGGGAACCCAAGGGCACTCCTTTGATTTTGCATCTGGCACCACATATAAATCTTGCCACACCCTAATCTCCCATACGTGGGTCCCTGGAATGTTTTCCTTGAGACTCTGTGAAAGAACACAATTTCCACTGGCAGCAGTCCCATCCTAATTCTCTCACTTCCTTACTTGCTTCACCTGAGAGCAGATCTTCAATTATGACTTGCACAAGAATTCCTTTCTCAGGCTTTGCTTCTAGAGAACCTGATCTAAGTTACCCCTAATAAGAAATTCTTATAACAACAATAGTAGTGACATCATCACTGAAGGGGACCCCAAAACTGTGCCATTTAGAATACTGATTTTAATCTGGTTACTAAGAAACAAAAGACATGGAAAAACTTTGGACCCTCCCCCTTTCCTGACTAAGGGATTCATTCAGATAGAAAGACTTGCTCCAGGAAGGGCTTCTTAACATATCCATTCACCTTGGTAATGTAGCTAGAAAGGCTCTCAGCAGGAGCATCTCCCAGTCATGTTCCATTGTTTCTGGGTTGCCTAGCAGTGATTTGCCTGCCACTAATGTTCCACTCTTTGTCAGCTACATATAAATTGCCTTTTTCCTTTGAAATCCAAGACCCTGATCCCTGTTTTCATAATGGCATGTGAACCTCAACTGCCTGTGGACAAAAAGGGGCCACATGCTAACCTAACTCAGGGAAGGCTTGCGTGGCGGCCTTGCAAACTCAGCGACCTAAAGTAATCACAAAGGATAGTCTGAAATTAAAACTTTTTAAATTAAAAGTAGTTTATAGTAGGTAGTCATGTGCTAGATGGTATCTTTGCTGACAAAGATCAGCTTTGATCTTAACTGAGCCTATTGTCTTTTTGCATCTACATAACATACCTTTGGAAAGACGGGGTAACTTGTAACTTCCATTTTTCCATACCCCTCAGGGCACAACCAATGGACCAGTGTGAAACCACAAATCCCCTCATTGTTACAGTGGGGCCTTGACTTACGAGTGTCCCGACTAACGAGTTTCTCGAGATCCGAGCTGTCTCTTAAATTAAAAGTAGTTTATAGTAGGTAGTCATGTCCTAGACCTGGAAGGTATCTTTCCTGACAAAGATCAGCTTTGATCTTAACATCACAGTGAATGCCACAACATCAGCCCAGCATCACGTGTCTCACTCGTTCACTTTTTGATTTGACATATGAGTAACCCTCAGGGCACAACCAATGCACCAGGGTGAAACCACACATTCCCTCATTGTTATTGTTACCATGTTAATTGTTGACTGTTAACTATCCAGTACCCACCCATGTAAAAGAAGCATGTGTCTATCATTTACATTTTATCCAATCCCAGAGTTTCCCTGCTTTGCTTTCTCCCACCTCCCTAGTCTATCACCAATGGATTTCATGTAATCCACATAAGACTTCTCCTTGATGGCGATTTATAAAAATAGGTGAGAAACCACCATTCTCTGGAGCATTGTCTCAATGCGTTGAGATTCTGCTTCGTGGCAATTGTTGACAGTTTGGCTCAAATAAACTCACAAAAATTCTTTACAGGTTTGAATGTTTCTTACGTCAACATACCCAATGTGTTTCAGATCTCCTGAAACACAATGACACCCCCAGCATATACGTCTGCATAAAATTTGTACATTTTTTCTTGTTCATCTGTCTCTGATGATGTTGTATTAGCCCCGCATGAAGAATGTAGAAGGTAGGATAGGAAGTGGTTTTTAGCCCCCCCGCCCCCCACATCAACAACCACAAACACAACAGGAGCTTACATTTGCTCAGTGCTTATTCTAAGGACTTTACAATAATCGTCTCTTTTATACCTCACAGAAGATCATGAGGCAGATGCTATTATTCTCTCCATTTTGCAGCAGAGGAAATAGACTTTTCCAAGAAGTTAAAAAAAAATCACTTGCCCAAGGTCACACAGCTGGTAAGAGGTGAACCGAAAATCCCAGGCAGTCAGGCTAGAGAGTCGGGCTCTTCTACTTGACTCAAATTCAACTCCTAGTATATTTTACAAACACAAGATTCTCAAAATTAATCTATTTGTGGTCAAGTTTCTTATCTAATGGACCCCAAAATGTATCCTTAAGTAGTCTGGATTTGGCTCTGGGATCTAAAGAAAGTGTGAAGAATTACAGCCTGAAAATACGTAGTAGTGGGCCAGCTGCTGGTTTATAAGGTGTTGGGGACACCATCCAGAGGAATAGCTCCCCCACCCCTTCTAAAAGTCAAAAGCCACGGACAGACTTCAGAGTTTACAGAGTGACTGAAAGAAACTTACGGTGGATATTCAGCTACCCTGCACTTGATTTGGGTTGATGACTCCTGCCTGTAAGGACCCAAGCTCAAAATTTTAAAAGGTTGACCAGGAAAGATGTTAAGCATCCTCCCTTTCCTCTTCCCTGCAGCTGCATGTCACCTCAACGTGGAGCCTGGAGGGCTGTTTTTGCTTACAACAGCCAGTTAGAAAGCAAAAGGCCAGTAGAGTCCTGCCAGAGCCTCTCTGTGCCCTGGACAACAGCCCACGTAAACAAAGTGGGGACTCCTTTAAACAAAAAATTGAAAGAAGCCCTTGGCTTTTTTGAGAGTGAGAGTGATCTTCATACAAAACCACAACCTTTCCCTGGCCTCGAGTTCCCCTTATGCGGAATTCAAGTCTATGTGGTTTTACTTCTGTATAACCTTTTGCAGCAAACCCGCAAGAATTTGGGTTCCAGTTTAAGTGATTTGCCAACTACTCTAGTTGGGGATAATGGAGAAAAACAGAAACCAGGGTTTATACAGAAAGAAGGAGTCAAACTCAGAAGGCAGAATCAGTGTAGATTTTTTGGCAACAAAATCTGGAAAGAGAGAAGAAAGATGAAGTTCAAGAAGGGCAAGATTAAGACTTTCAGGGAATAATACTTGGTGGAAAAGACTGTTGCAAGGCCCCACTCATAATTCAAAACAAAAACCTTATACTCTACACATTGGGTATGATATATGCCAAAATTAAATTAGTTTCCTTCCAGTTGTTTGTTTTTTAATTACAAAAGTCTAGAAAAGTTCCTAGCAGCTAGGCTCCTATCTTTGGAGCCTTTGCTTGGCACCCTAAAAAGATCGCTAATTATTGCACCTACTAGTGTGAGGTAAATGAAACCTAAGCCTTAAAACTAAATATTCATGCCCAGGTAGTGTGACTAAGTGGTTGAGTGTCAGCCTATGAACCAGGAGGTCACAGTTCGATTCCCAGTCAGGGCATATGCCCAGGTTGCGGGCAAGATCCCCATTATGGGGTGTACAGGGGACAGCCGATCAATGACTCTCTCGTATCATTGATGTTTCTATCTCACTCTCCTTCTCCATTCCTCTCTGAAATCAATAAAAAAAATTTGTTTAAATAAACAAAATCTTCATGCCTATTGGGAGGAGAGAAACAGTGCTATGTGTAGTTGCTGGTGGTGTCTACACTTGGCATAAATTTGCATCAGACAAATCTGAGTATCTACTCTGCATTTTAGATGCCAATGAGGGTTGCAGAGGTGGGACATAGGAAGATGAAGTCAACAGCTTTTGTGCTATAAAGTTCCAGAAAAATCCCACAGGCATTGAATATTTAGGAGAAATCCTAGATACAGAGGGAAGAAAACATCTTAAAGTATGCTCAGTATTGGCAAAAAAGTAAAGCAACTCTATAAGCATACCAGTATTCGCCTGGAACACTGTGGTTGCATCATACTCAATATTAAAACATTAAAATATGCCTCTATTGATTGGGAAATAGCTGATGACCTCAGCGATCTCTACTTCCCAACCCCTCCCCAGAGACCCCAGGGACCCCAGGCATTCCCAGGACCCACCAACTAAAAGATCAACATCTGGACCAGCTCAGGCCAGACTTCATTCTAAATGGTCAGTGCCCCATACTGAGGCACTATTGTGAAAATTAATAAAGGAAAACCTCACTGAAGTGAAGTCAGAAGGCCAGAAGGGGGAGCTCTCACACAGTACCGCTCCAGGTCAATTACAGGAAGATGTGTTGATTTCCAGACCCCAACAGAAGAATCATTAACAGGAAAGAATCATCAATTACAAGCCCCTACAGAAAAAGATGTACATTGCATCTTCTACAAGAAATCGACTACCCAGCAACTCAGCCAGGAGAAACCACCAGCACCCTGAGCCCCTTTTCCTTTGTAAAACAGCATTCCTCTCTCTTGTTGAACTTGACTATGGCTTTTGCTATACCGTATAGCCTGCTTGTCCCAAGTGGCAAATTCTTTGCTGTTCCTGAATAAACCCATTTTTGCTGGTAAAATGACTGTTTTGTTATTAAGGTCAATACCATATAGAAGCATGACATTGAAACTGTAAGGTAGGGAGGTCGTGAAATAGTCTTAGCAAATAAGAACTTGCAAAATGGAAATGGATATTGTGGCTATTATAATGCCTGTAGAATAAATTTAAAAATTATCTTTAAGGAAATTCTGATTTCCTTTTAATTTAAAGTTTTTTAACTTTTCCCACTATGGGATTTTCGGGACTGTCACTATGGAGTCGAGAGATAGTATCTACTTTTAAAATTTGCTCTAGGTAAATGAAGACTCCTGAGGTCTCATTAACCTTCTCTCATGTAAGCCACTCACACATGGGGTTAGACATCATCCAGAAATTCATTCAACACCCACTTAATGAGGCCCCCTATGTTCCATGCATCCTCCTTGGTGCTAAATATGCACCCACAATACCATCTACACAAGCCTCTCTCTTTAGAAAGAGATGAAGAAAAAAAGAAAGGAAGGGGAAAGAAGGATGGAGGGAGGAAAAGAGGGAGGGAGGAAGGCAGACAGACAGACCTTGGCCTTAATTCTAGTTAAATCACAGCCCAGGAAAGTATTAGTATGATAATACTGGATGACCTCTCTGCTTCAAGTTGAGGAATTCAACTCTTTTTTCCATATATTTTGTTTAGCAATGACCACCCATCTTACAAACTTTTAGTATGTGCCTTAAGAAGTCCCTCATATCCCACAGCCAATACATCATCTCTCTAGCCCTACCAGCCTGTGGACTAAAGGGTCCCAGGTTCAATTCTGGTCAAGGGCACATACCTGGGTTGCAGGCTCGAACCCCAGTAGGGGGTGTACAGGAGGCAGCCAATCAATGATTCTCTCCCATCATTGATGTTTCTATCTCTCTCTCCTTCTCCCTTCCTCTCTGAAATCAATAAAGATATATATTTTTAAAAATACATCACCTTCTGCTTGGTAATACCTTGTTTAGTTTTTATTTCCTGAAACTACACTTTGGAAATAAGATAGTGGAATTTTAAAAGATATTACACAATTAAATTTTCTGCGTGTTGCAGTTTCTAGGAACTAAAGCTGATCTTCATCAAATTATGCTAATTTACTGTACAATGTTTAATTAAATCTTACCCCAGGCAGTCTACTTCCAGGGTTTATTTTTACAGCCTAGAACTTTCAAACATGAAAATGCCTTTCAATTTAAATTTTTAAAAATCCTATTCACTGAAGTTTATTAGGAAAAAAAAATTTTATTTTACATCCTGGACTTCTTCATACAGGCTCAATTCCCTTTCTTTCTCATTCTCACTCTTTGTCTCTTTGTCTCTTCAGGAAAACGAAAAGGCTTCTTAGAAATTCTCCCTCTCTATTCTGAATAGGAGATAGTAAATTTCTCTCTGAAATGGCAATTTTCTTGAACTGGGCCACTTCCCAGGTAGATTGTGTTCAGCTAAACGTAATCATAACTGACTGGGGATGAGATGAGATCTCTTTTCATCAGGAAGTGACAGTGGCTGCATGTGGGACATCTGAACACGGTAAGTCTCAGTGACACTTACGTCGTAGGTTCCCCTGCTTTGGGGAAGAACAAGCTGACATCCCATAGGCCGCCACATCTCCTTACCACAGGCCAGAATTGGAATGAAAGTGCTCTCTCCTCTCACCCTAACCCACCCACACAGCCCCTGACTTAATCATGTCAGCTGACAGATAAAGAACTGCGCTTTCTAAATCTTTCCTGATAGAAACCCCTACACAGACAAGAGCTCCCTGAGCTTCTGTTGTCAAGCCATCATCCAAGAATGTGAAGCCAGAAGCAGTCTCCCTGAAAGCTTATAATAAATTTTGTTCCAACCAGACTTGTCTTTTGTCCTCCTGGACAAAATATTACATCTGGATGCTATGACATTTGCCTGTCCTCAAAGAGAGGGGATTATATAAGGATGTTACTCATTGGAGGTTCACCTTAGGTTGTGTCCTCCATACTGCTGGAGAGAAAAAGTCTGTCTTACTGATATTTGATGTTTATATTCTTTTTTAAAATATATATTTTTTTTAATTTCAGAGAAGAAGGGGGAGAGAGAGATAGAAACATCAATGATGAGAGAGAATCACTGACTGGCTGGCTACCTCCTGCACACCCCTCACTGGGGATGCAACCCACAATCCCGGGCATGTGCCCTGACAGGGAATCGAACCGTGACCTCCTGGCCCATAGATTGAAGCTCAACCACTGAACCATGCCGGCGGGGCTGATGTTTATATTCTTAATAAACATCACAGTGCTTAGCACACTAGAGTTGCTTAGTAATAATTTCTTGGGTTAGAAATCACATTTCCAAGAAATTGTTTCTTGAGATTATGTTGGTACCCAACATGTAACAATATGGGAAATGCATGGGAAGTAGGGGGTCCTGGAGCTAAACCATCTATCTGCTTGGCTAGAATATACAGTGACATGTCCTAGTGTCAGGAAATGACAGCACAGGCTTAGCCACAAAGACAAAAGTGCAGACACAAGGGTTACTGCACAGTTCAGGAACCTCTAAGTCAGTGGTTCTCAACTTTCCTAATGCCACGACCCTTTAATACAGTTCCTCATGTTGTGTTGACCCCCAACCATAAAATTATTTTCGTTGCTACTTCATAACTGTAATTTTGCTACTGTTATGAATCATAATGTAAATATCTGATATAAAGGATGCATTTTCATTGTTATAAATTGAACGTAATTAAAGCATAGTGATTAATCACAAAAACAATATGTAATTATATATGTGTTTTCCGATGGTCTTAGGTGACCCCTGTGAAAGGGTCGTTCGACCCCCAAAGGGGTCGAGACGCACAGGTTGAGAACCGCTGATCTAAGGTAAAAGTCACACACCTATAACTATGTCACAGGTCAGGATGCAGATGGAGTTTATTTGGCTCACATGCCATTTTTTAAGAAATGAATCAGTTGCCAACATTTTCAAATCAGGAAATTTCACACCAAAGTTCAGGTTCTTGCTTCTCCTGAAATTGCAATGGTCAGCAGGATATGGCGGGTGGCCACTCCCTTTAAACAAAGCATGCACGTTCCATTTCATCTCAGTCCTTACTCAGCACTCTCCACTCAGAAGCCATATGGGTTCATAACTGCTGATCTAAGATAATGTTGCAAGGGGTCCGAGAACATGGACCAGGCTCCACACCTGGAAACAGAGGGCATGGCTACTCTCCAGACAGGCTGCTGCATTCTGGGATGTCTAGATGTAGACACCACTGACCAAAGAGGGGCTCTTTTAAGAGTTAAGCCAGGTTGATGTTATAAGTAGACTGTGTGTGCAGAGTCAAGTCTTTTTTTTTAAATAGTTTTATTGATTTCAGAGAGGAAGGGAGAGGGAGAGATAGAAACTTCAATCATGAGAGAGAATAATCGATTGGCTGCCTCCTGCACGCCCCCCACTGGGGATGGAGTTTGCAACTTGGGAATATACCCACTGGGAGTCCAACTGCGACCTCCTGGTTCATAGGTTGAAGGTCAACAACTGAGCCACCCCAGCCAAGCCAGACTCAGGTCTTTATAAAAGAACTCAGGAAAGAAGGTCAGTTCTCTGGTGGCTAACAAAGCATCTTTAATCCTATGACCAGAACTGTGCCCTTGCAGGATAGTCAGAGACACACAGGATGTAGGAATTCTGCCTTGTGGAGTCTTAGGACCCTCATTCAGAAAGAGGGCTTCGTGATCCTCTCCTACCAGAGTGGTGAGGCAGAGAGCAAATTTCCATGCTTCAAAGAGGACCAGCTCAGAAACTAGAGGCAGGAACTAAGCCTACAGCTAAAAACGCAAATAAATTCCATGAAAATATGAGGAAAGAGACTGGGGCTCATAAAGAGATTTCACTTCACTTAATTCTTCAATTACAAGAATCCAAATCTGTTTCAATTAGTGACTGTCTGGTTTTCTTCAGAATTAAGGTATTAAAGAATCTGTCTCCTGCTTCCCTTAAAAATAAAAGATCATCACAGAATCTCAGACGTATTTAAAATCATGACTGCAGAGCTTTTGGAACAATTAGCAAAGAGCTTCTATCCCAAAGGGGAAATTGCTGTTTTTATGAATTTTCCCAAAGTGGTACATTAAAAAAATTACTCTTCTCTGAGATCGTTTTTTTTTTTCCTGCCATTTTCTCCTTCCACCTCCTTTCCTATTTCTTAGTCACCCTCTATTTAGGTATAGGGAAGTATCAACCTCCTGCTAGTGATTTTCTGAATATTTCAACTTCCTGTTAGTGAATTTCCAATGCTGGGTACAGTCACTGGTTCCCATGGTTATTAGTGGGGAGTGACTACCATCCACGTTCATTGCTGGATTCCCACAGAAGGATGCAGTGTGTCCTTGTCTAGCAAACTTCGTCATCACGCCTGGCAACCATTCCTATTCTTGGTTCATCAAGGGTCCGTGCATTGAAGGTAAGTGACCTCAGGATCCACCTTGGTGATGGGGAGAGCTGGATAATTGCACAAAGCAGCATCAGTAGCCAGGTAGGTCTCAGCAAGAGGTTATTAAGAACAGAGATCAGCCCTCTAATCTCAGTGTTGCCATCCCAGGGATATTTTCATAGGCCAAGAGTGGCATGTGCAACCCTCCCCCCCGCCCCCCGTAGTTAAACATACCACATCCTACTTAGCAGCAAAATAAAACTCCGGAGAAACATGGAACCTGGAATTATGATGGAGCAGGAGGAGGAGGAGGAGGAGAGGGAGGAGGAGGGTGGGGGGGAGTTGAGCGGTGGGAGGAGATCTGCCATTGCAGCAGATGGAACCACCATCCTCAATGTGGCTATAAAAAAACAGAAGGCCTCCCACTTCCTTCCCTAGATCTCTGGCTGTCGCAGACACTTGTCCCTAGCCTCTCATCCAGTATCGGGGAGTCTCCATAGCCATACAAACACGTTCTCAGCCATTTTATGTCATTCTTCTTGGAAACCTTGAGCAAATCAGTTGACTATTCATTGATTTAAAAAATTCATCCAGTGCCACTCTTCAAGTCATGGCTCTCGGACTGTGTGCTCATGAATTCATCCCATAAGTCTCTTCTGTGGACCAAGGACTCGGGCTGTGCTCCTCCCAATCTTGCCTGCTGATGGCTGCACCCTACGGAAGGGAGTGTGGCAGCGAAAGCATATCTGTCCTTGAAGAGCGACTTGAAAGCTTCGCCAGAGAGGGTATCTCTGACTTTAACAGGAACCTTGGGCACTACCCATTTAGGAAGAATCCTCCTCCCAGCCCTAGCTGGTTTGGCTCAGTGGATGGAGCATCGGCCTGCGGACTGAAGGGCCCCAGGCTTGATTCTGGCCAAGGGCACATGCCTGGCTTGATCCCCAGTAGGGGGCGTGCAGGAGACAACCGATCAATGATTTTCTCTCACCATTGATGTTTCTATCTCTCTCTCCCTCTCCCTTCTTCTCTGAAATCAATAAAAATATATTTTTAAAAAAATCCTCCTTCTCTGAATCCGTGCACTGCCTTCTGTCTTCAGCACTCCCTGGAGGACCTGCGAAGTAACCAAGCCAAGCATGTCTGACTCCTTTATGGGTCTCTTTCCAGGGGAGCTAGGTTCCAGTTCATAAATGTGACTGAAATTCAGTTGTGCATGTACCCTCAGGGTTACACGCTGATACTGCAGACATGAGTAAATCCCACCTGTCAGCCAGGCTCATCCGTTCCCTCAGGGGCGCATGGAGGTGGGCAAGGACTTGGCAAATCAAGTGCTTTCAGGCCTTAAATGAAAAGGCTTGTGAGAGGAAGAATAAAGTTTTTAAAAATAACACTCATTTTGATACGGTATACAGAGGACAGGAGATGAAGACTGCTAGCAGCAAGTACAATGTCTTCTAACACTGCCACCAACACAGCTGTGTGGACTGCGCAGTCCCTTTCCTGCCTTTCTCAGGAGTGAACAGATTCTTATAAATATACTCCTTGCGGCAGGAGTGTTATTATGCCATGAAATAAGATCCAGGCCACAGTTTTAGGGTCCCCAATCTTACTTTTATCAGACTCTCTTTCAGGGGGTCTGGGAAAATGAATCACATAGAACACAATGATGTCCTCTTCCTTCCAACCCCATCCCCTGCTAATCTACTTAATACCTGGTTATCAAAAAGATGCTACTCAGCAAGAAAAAAGATATATATGATGTGTGTGTTTGTGTGCGCGCCTGTGTATGTATAAGACATCAAATCTGAAGTTGACAGATTGAGGCTAAGAGCCACACAAACTTCCAATTCTCTTTGAATGCCCTGCTTTTATATATTGCTGAGCAACAAACTTCTCCAACAACACTCATTAATTTTGCAAACAAAATTGAAATTTCTATCCCTTGCTGGTTTGGCTCAGTGGATGGTGCATTGGCCCACAAACTGAAGGATCCTGGGTTCGATTCCAGTCAAAGGCAGGTACATTGGTTGCAGGCTCAATGCCGGACCCAGTCAGGGCTAGTGTGGGAGGCAACCGATTGATGTGTCTCTCACATTGATGTTTCTCTGTGTCTCTCCCCCTCCCTTCTACTCTCTCTAAAAAAATCAATGAAAAAAATATCTTCAAGTGAGTATTAACAAACAAACAAAACACTGAAATTTCCAGTTAAAATATGGACTTATATTAACTTATAGTTATGGACAAGAAAGAATCTTGAGATTTATTAAGAATAAATGAATAAAAATAAAGCTACTTGCTAAATAATACATACTGTTATAGTCCAGTTTCCAGAATTATAAAACTGAAAAAACACAAAATACATAAAATAGAACCATATATAAAAATGGTTTTGAAATATAGACAAAGTAGTTAGTGACTGGAGAGAGACATATCAATTTTATTCTAAATATTTCTGCATTATTCAAATTTGTGAAAATCTATGCACTTGTTTCTAAAGTAACTAAAAGTCAATATATTAAAAATGAAAGAGACTTCACAAAGCCATTCTGGAATCAATTTTCTTGCTATTGCAATGACTACACCTATCCTCTGAACAACTAATAAGTGTCCATTTAAATCAACCACCAATACCTTTCCTCACTCTAATGTTCACAGTTTATTATCTGCTTAATACCTTTGTCAAAATATTTTGATTTTATATTTATTCATAAAATCGATTGGGGTGACATTGGTCAACATGAACTTACAGGTGCCAGGTGTGGATTACTAGATCTGTCTATTGCACTGTGCGCCCACCACCCAAAGTCAGATCTTCTCCTGTCACCTTACATTAGGACCCCCTTAGAAAATCATAAGTTTGAAAACTGCATGTCTTTGTTTTCCAATGAACCCAGTAGTACCTGAAGGCAAGAATCTTCTCTCACCCCTGTGTTCATTGTAGTGTCATTTACAATAGCCACAATTTAGAAGTAGCCAAAGGGTCCATAAGCAGAGGAGTGGATAAACAAGCTGAGGTACAGTTACATAACGGAATACCTCTGGGCCGTAAAAAAGAAGGAAATCTTACCCTTTGAGACAGCATGGATGGACCTGGAGAGCCTTATGCTAAGTGAAATAAGCCAGTCAGAGAAATACAAGTACTATATGATTTCACTCCTATGTGGAATTTAATGATCAAAATGAACTAACAAGCAAAATAGAAATAGACTCATAGATAGAAAGCAGACTGACAGTTGGTGGGGTGAGGTAGAGGTGGGGGGTAGAGGAATTTTTAAAAAAGGAAAAAAATATTGTATATGTTCTGCTTTCTCATTGTCTGGTATATTGTTTAGCACAAAATAAATATTTGGTAAATACTATTTAAATTTAACTCATTCTAAGTCTCCTTTATAAGCTACAGATTTGATTGTTATAATGTTTGAAAGGGTAAAGACTACAGACATGAAGGAATATAAATCTCCTTAAAATTTACACCTAGTGAATCTAACCCAGAGTTCTCAGTTTGAATTATATGGAGGCAGAAGAGAGAAAAAGAGAAGTGTACTTTCAATAGACTAGTTTTCTAATCTATAACTAACCACCATTCTCTCTCTCTTTATCTTCTGTTTCCTGTGTCACTTTAAAAGCTATTTTGAAATAGTGTATTATTGAGTTTCTCAGAGTTATGAGAAAATAAATACAAGACAGAGAAAACTTCTGAGCTATATGGATAAAATTATAGATACAAAAAGTTTGTCATAACATTATTAAGTAGAGCAAAATTTAGAAACAAACTAAATGTCACAAAATGTTTAAATAAACTAAGATTTATTCCCACATCAGAAAATACTGCAAAGTCATGTTTCCAAAGTCTAGATCAATATAGTAAATTAAATCCATATTTTTAAGCCTCCTCCACCTCCAGTTCCCACTGAAATGAAGAACTGAAAATAAAGATGCGGAAAAATATTATGCTAGCCTTGGAAATCAGGCAAGGATGTTATATACAAGGCAGACAATTTAAGTAATTAAAAATTTAATACAAATAAGACCAGATGAAGGAAAAAATAGAACAACAAAATCACACCTGAGAAATTAATGAAAGTGAGTCCCATCCCAGGTGAAGATATTATTTTAAATATGGTAAAAAAACATTATGCAAATATCAAAATGATTTATGAAATAATATACAAAAATAGTGAAATCTACAATGAAAGTCATGGATAATTCCAAACAAAACCTGGAGCTTGCCCTCCCCCATATTGCCCTCCAGGAAGAGAAGATAGAAAAGCTTTCTCAACTTACCAACTTACAAGAGAGAAATCAATATCTTTTTTTTCATTCTTGATTTAAACTCCATTTTTTAAAATTTAAAGACGGTCACCAGGCCAGTGTGGCTCAGTTGGTTGAAATAAGAAGATTAGTTAATAACAGATATAATAAATATATTAGAATCTCAATTTAGAGAGAAACTATATGGGTTAAAAGAGAGCAAAAGAGCAAATTATAACAATAGTTCTAACTAGACAATGAGAATATACAGAATTTATTTTTCTAATTTTCTGTGATGACTTTGTACCCTTTTGTAAAATGCAATAAAACTGGGAGGAATGTTCTAAGAAAAAAATTCTGATAGAGGAATGCCAATGTCACATTGAATAAACAGTTGCTCATACCTAGATCTTTAAAGCTCTAATCTGACCCAGAAGAGCAAAACATGTACACTGAAAGGCCAAGAGCGTTGTGCATAGTGGGAGTTTAATACAAGCTTATTAAAATAAAATAAAATATTAGCATTTTAGTGAACTCACTAAAATAGCAGGTTAAAATTTAGCCCTAGTTTTAAAATATGCCACTATTTACAACATATCCATCAATATTTCTAGGATTTTGCTATGGGACGACTAAGTGATTTTGATCACATTAAACAATTCCCATCAGTACTTAGTGTATTTATCATTTTGTGTGGCTTAAAAGCTGATGTGGTATTTAATTTTTAAAAAAAGAAAAAGTGCTGTGAGTCATTCAGCTTGTTTGGGCAGAACATTTAAATTTACTGAATGGAGCCCCTCACCTGGTGTCATGGAAACCTGAACAAGTGAATATAAATGGAAAACAGGAATTCACACAATTTTGGAGGTGATACAAAATTATAAATTCAAAAACACAGGGAATCTGCTCTTCATGCTGGTTTCTTTACTACTGTATCATATTTTTCTATTTTTTTTTAATGTAGGCAAAAGACAAAAAAAGAGTAGACATTTTCAAAATTTTCTTCCATCTAGACTAAGCCTAAACGCTTTAAAATATATATTTTATATTGTCAACCAATGACAAGTATAAGAAAACTTTTAAATTCTTTTCTAGGAGTTCCATTAAACTTTTAGGTTCCCTGATTTTCCACTGATTTTATGATGACCATAGAGACTAGAATAAATAAATTCTTACTGTCCTGAACATAAGACCAGGTCAGGATGACACCAATCCTTGTCAACACAACTGTAAATTTGACTTTTACAGTCAATCCAGACAAAGACGGATTCATTGAATATCCCCAAGTAGAAATCGCTACAATTAAACATAGCTGTAAACTTAGCAGTGGGACTATGTGGATTCAACTGATATATCTCAATATTCATAGCCACATAAAAATGAATACCCTGAGGTGGCAGTTTATCTTCTAGTAGAGATAAGATGATCCTTAACAGAGAACAATTCTTCTGGAGCATTCTTCTATTCCCCACCCCTGACATTTTAGATAAATATCTAAGGGGAGACAATATCCCACCTTCAAAAACATGTCTTCCTTTGCCTGACCAACTTTACAGGTTTCAGAACCAGTATCACTTGCTCAGGGAAGCCCAGCCTGCACCCTACTGACTAGATTACATGCTTTTGCTATGAGCTTCTCATCACTATATAAATTTTGTCATTGGCAGGGCACACTTTATGGCAATTGCCCATTAATTTATCTATATCTTCCATTTAACTCCATGAAGAATGGAACCATTTCACTTATTCGCTGTTTTATCCCCAGCAATTAGCACCATGCCTGATAGAAAAATAGGCACTCAATTGCCAAATTATTGAATGAATGAATGAATGAATGAATGAACAACAAATGCCAAAGAAATGAAAGAGCAAGATAAACCCAGTTTGGGCAGGACCCAAACTCTTCTGCTCTCTTTGCCTTACAAGTCCCAATCCTGCTTATGACACTTTGAATAATAAGGAGAACAAGACACAGGACTACTTTCTGCTAATTCTTCAAAGTTCATCACGTACCCCTAAAAATAGGCTTATTCTCTTGACTGTATGTGAGCGTTCCATCAGCTAAAATCTGTGGGCATTGAATATAGATGAAGTTTTTCAATATATTATGCATGTAAACAATATGTAGTCATAGAGTCTTACATTATTTCAAATAAACAGAAAGTTCTAAGGATTTGACCTGCTGAGTTAAATTAATATAGAATGAGAAGTTAGGTGAACTTGGTTGCAGATTTGAAGCGTGACATTACAATCACTTTTCCCCTCCACCAGCTGGGTTCCCTGAAGTCAGGAAATCTAGTAGAACAAGAAAGATGTACTAGGACTCAAGCGCCAAGAGTTGCCTTTGGCTCAATCACCAGGTTGAGATCATAAATTCGTACCGCTCATCCAATTTCACCATTATGAAATTACAGACTATTTCTCCTTTATATTCCAAACACTTTGCCACCCAACTGTGGTCCCCATCTGGCTGGAGCTTTCTCCCTATCAGTCCTGATTTTCTGGTTGATGATTCCACTATGGAAATTGTTTTTGAACAAAATGTTACAGAAAACAATCTCAGCTGCGGAAGAAATCAATTCTAAAAGGTCCTGTTTTAATTTGTCAAGTTTAAAAATCGAGAAAAATGAAAATGATTTTTAGTAAGAAAAATCAGGATAATTGCATTTTTAAAATAGCAGTTGAGAAGAGCTCAGTGCAAAAATCCAGCTTAATTTTTTCAGAGGTGGGAAGGAGGCGGCAGATGGGCATTTATACATGCTTAGTGTTAGCAATTCGTTGTGGTCCTAACGTGCACAGATTCTGTCATCCCACAATGCTCCTGCCATTGAAGGGATGTGAATATTTGCAAACATGGCCAAGTCAAGTATTCATATTTTAATGCTTCTTTTACAATACGTTTAGAAGAGGCTGCAAAGAAAAACATCGTATTACATTCTACTTGAGACAATTGAAAATTTCAAATACATTGGAACCTCATTGGTAGAAAAAGCTCTCAAAAAATGAGGCCATGTCTGCACATGAAAAGAGAAGTGGAAAATTGAGGCAATTACTCAGATCTTTCAGGATAAGAGAAACATCTTAGCCTTTAAATTTGTACCCACTGAAGCAAATGCTTGCTATTCTTCCCTTTTTTTTTCCTCTCCAATTTTCTTTTTTTTTTTCTGATATGAAAGATAGGGATAATTGTTTAAAGTTCCTATTTCACAAAACCTGAGCTAAAACAAATACAAAAATCTGACTATTCAATTCCAATTGGAGCCTGAGTTTTGCTACCCTGGGGAGAAGGAGGAGAAATGAGAGGAGGGACTTCCCATTCAGTATTTCCACATTATTTTAGTGTTTGAGAAAGACCTGGGATAAGAGGACAGAGGGAGGCAGCTTGTAGCAGCAGATCTTGCTAGAAGCCTGCGGTAGCTGCTATTGGAGATTTAGATACAAGTTTGAGCTTTTGCGTTAGGCCAGTGTTCCAACCCCTGTTACTTCTTTGTTTAATAAGGGCTTGCTCTCTGAGCCTTCCTGTCTTCCTCAGGCTAATGGTACCTAACCTGCTGCCTGATAGGGACTAGTACATTACAAAATAACATAAGCAAAGCACTTACAACAGTGCCCAGAGACAGCCTGAGCTTGGTCAACAGGAGCTCTTGGTCCGAGTTAGTTTGGGATGAACTCTAGTAATCCTTCATGCCTTTTCACAGTCCCAAAGTGCAAGTATATCAACTTTTAGGACCAGTTAACCCTGAATCATAAAAACAGAGTTATCTGAAGGTCTTTGTCAGCCCCAGCATTCTATGTCAGGAAACCGCAGTCCTTTTCAATGCAGCCACACCCAACATGACATACAATTTCGTCTGCTGCAAATATGTGGAAAGGATGCCTAATGTTCATGGCTGAATGTAAAATTAAATTTAGTTATGATATGATTTCTCAGCAATCAATCAGTATCTTCTTGTGATCTGAGTAAAGTCCAATCTACAATTGTTTTCCAAATGTGACACAATGCTTATGACAAATCAAATAATTCCTAAAGATCTATATAATAATTAAGATATTAATTTTGATTAGGACCATTCTTTGTTAAGAGACTTAGGTTTAAATTCCAGCTCCAGACTGGCCAGAGTGGCTCAGTGGTTGAGAGTTGGCCCATGAACCAGAGTTGATCAATTCCCAGTCAAGGCACATACCCAGGTTTCAGGCTCGATCCCTAGTAGGGGGTGTGCAGGATGCAGGCAATTGATGATGTTTCTCTCTCATCAGTGTTTCTATCTCTCTATCCCTCTTTCTTCCTTTCTCTCTAAAAATTAATAAAACATATTTTAAAAATAAATTCCAGCTCCAGCACTTTGGAGCTGTGGGACTTGCCTGAGTCCCTTGGTCCCTCGGAACCTCCTTTAGGAAATGAGCATGTCATCACTGTCTCCATCGCCTTCACGCATATGTGGCTGGTGATGCTTATAAGAGAGAATGTATGTGTAGGTACCTTGTAATGTGTAAGAACTTTAGGACTTGAATGAAAAGTGGAGAAAAAACAGTAGCAACCTCAACGTCAAATCCACTCTTTTTCAGTTTTCCTCACAGCCTTTGTCATAAGTACTAACCCAGAGCTTCCTGGAGGATAGTGAGGAGGTATAATATGACCCCACATCTCCCCATACAAAGAAGAGGGTAGCGGACCTAGGACCTTAGTGGCTACAAGCCCTGCCTTGGAGATGTGTCACAGGAAGGTCAATGTCACATTCAGTGATAACATTCCCTTCGTCTGCAAAGCTGAAAGCCTCTGGAGACAGTGGGCTCCTTCCCGATTAGAACTCACCCTCCAGTAGCCACTCACATGGTATAAGGTCGGGCCCCACAAGTCGCCTGCTCCGGATCCCTGGAAACTTCTGTGGCTTTCATCAGAGTTATGAAAGTGAAATGAGGCCAGACATCCTTCCAGGGCCCGAATGGTTAGGAAATAAAAATATGCTGTGTGGCAAACCCACCGAAGCCAAGGCAGCTGAATAAGCTCACAGCACAGGAAGCTGGGCTGCCCTGTAAATAAAATTAACGTAACGAGACTCCGTCGCCATCCATGTCTGAGCTGAAGAGTGATTTCTGCCAAGCCCTATATCCAATCAGAATGAAAACACATTGTAATCATGTCTCCGAATAAGCATAAGACTTCGATAAAGATGTTTCCACTGAAATTTGGAGCACCCACGCACCAAAATCATTTATTTACGATTGGTCTCCATATATATATATATAGCTTAGAAAGGATTTTTCCCATTCTGTGATTTTTAGGAGCTAATTATTCACACCAAACTCTTTTGACTGCAAAATCGGGTGAACATATACTTAAGGGAGACAGTAAGGGAGGAAGAGAGGGAGGGAGAAAGAAGAGGGAGAAAGAAAGGGGGAGAAAGAATAAAAGCGGTTTTCATTGTCTCAAGTACTTTTCCTTTGTCCAAAATCAGTAAAGAACAAACGATTCAGATACCGTCTCTGGGCCTTTTGCAATAGGGATTCCAATGAGAGTGGGTCTCAAAGGACTTATCCACTAGGAAAGCAAATTCACTCAGTTCAAACAAAAAGAGGGAAGAAAATTGCTACAGATATGTCAGAGCCTGATCTCAATAAGCCTGGCTGTGTATTCAGATACTTGGTTGAATTAGCACATTCCACCAAGTAGCCTCACTGCCTCCTGGAGCCTGCACCATGAACAAGAGAGGGGCAATCAACCACAGGTGATGAACATCCTATGGATTCCTTGACGCTGAAATCAATGCCTCATCCTATATGGCTGGAACGCATACAAAGGTAGGGGATCTGCTCTGACTACACAATGCCTTTTATAATATCTGCATGAGAAACTTTTAATAATACTCAATCATGGCAGTCAACATCCCACAGAAATACAACCGATTAGCAGGTTGACCCCCTACGGTTTCATTGGTCCCCACTCCATGCATTTCCCTCTAATTATGTCCTTACATCCTTTGTGTTTCAGTAGGCTGACAGTCTTCGCTTTCTTTGGTTACTCTCCATGGGAACTAGGTCAGGACTCTCCCCATTGTGGACTCCAATGAATGGTCCTAATTGATTGATGGTCTTATGTGAGGCTTGGAGGCATTTTGGGGCTACTGGGAGGAATATGACATAGCTGAGACTTGCTAAAGTACAAATCCTTAAAAATCTAAGGTTTGAAAGCAGTCTTAAATGTTTAGAACGAAAATTGGTAAGTAGGCTGGGTAGAAGGAATGAGTAGGCCAAAAAAAAAAAAAGTCTGAATTATTTTGTCATGTGTAGCTGGTTAAAAAAAAAAAAAAAAGTAAGTACGAAAAGGAAATTCCTGAAGTGTCTGCTCCTGGGTGGTTGGAGTTTGAGAATGAAATGAAACTGCGGATTCTTGGGTATTCAAAATAAATCTCACTCCTCTAATGCGATATGAGGGACAGTGGTAAAAGCCTTTGCTCTGAGTCACCAGGACAAATAACTTAACGCCTAGAGTGCTGGGGAGCACGATCGCGCTCCTCCTGTCTTTCGCCAAAAGTGCCGGGAGCGCTATCAAAGTTTTGAAATGGCATCCAGTTCTAAGTCTGCTTTTATTAGTGATGATGATATTGCTAAATATGTCAATGTAGTAAAGGTTTCCTTAAGTTTTTGAATATGTAACTTCATTTACTTGCGATTCATAATTTTTTTTCCTAAACTGCTGTAAAATCAGCAAAAATGCCTTGGCAATTTTAGCATCGTTCCTGGGATATTGGTTGGCACTCAAAGGGTTAAACTCTCTAAACCTTTGTCTCCCTGCCCAGAAAATGGGAGTGTTATCTGTCAGGATTTTCCTGAGGATTAAATGAGATAAAACCCATAAAGTGACCATTAGTCTATCCCACAGAGGTTAAATTTTCAGTGAATATGGCCATAATTATATTAGTGCTCAATGTAAACTTGCCTACATGCTCATGTAACTTGCC
>NW_005871087.1:3322909-3376658 GCF_000147115.1 Myotis lucifugus
CACCTAGAATTAGAATTCAATTCTAATACAGATTTCTCATTATAGGTATTTAAAAGCACAATAAAATGCAATGACTGAAAGTGTTTATTCATTGCTAAAGCTAATTCTGAGGGGAATTAAAAGAAAGACTAAAATATTTTGAGGAATGATAGCACAAAGTGACACAAAGAGATAGAACTTCACACACACACATGCCATGGTTAATGTCACCCTCAGCTGAGAACTATCAAAGAACAGCGAGCTAAATGCATTTCATCTCCTCTCAATAGATTCCGTCTACTCTCTTCACTGAGGTATCTTGTAATACAAGGATGATTTTAAGATATTGAAAGTTAGCCTCTGAAGTTAAAAAGTCAACACAAACACAATCTACAAGCTCAGACCACCTTAGAGTTAGAAGACTTAGAATACCATTCACCTTTCCCTCCATGTAAAAGTCCCTACCTGGAGAGCTGTCAGTCACACATCAGAATACTAATAGTCACAGGAACTCATTGCCTCCTAGGATTTTCCACTCCAGTTTCACACAGCTCGAATAGTTAAAAGTTCTTCATGCTGAATTGTGTTCCTAATCCTCATAACAGTTTCTACCACCTGCTAAAGCAATGCAAAATTAATTTATTCTCTTCAACATAGCCCTTTAAATTAAAAAAAACACACACACAAAAAAAACACATTATTATCAGGGTGGCCTAAAAGCTTTCTCCTATAAATCAAACATACACAAAACCATCAGAGAGGTTTTGTTTTGTTTTAATTTCATGGAAATTCCCTGATCATTCTCCTCTGGGCTAAGCAATGAAGCATCTACTACATACCATACTCTCCTATGAACTGAGAAGTATAGTTTAGGACAGGATCATTAATGCCCTTGGACTTGACAATAACCTGCTGTTAATGCTACCCAATAAGAAATAGGAAAGTTTAATGTAATAGCTGCATCATTCTGTACACTTGCAGATTTCATTTGTACAAAAATCTGCTTGTGTTAACAGTAGTCCAGATAGTTCTACCCACCTCTGTCCTACTTTGTTTTCTAACCTAAACAATTGAATTTGAGTTCAATCATGATAAATGGGATTGTCTTGGTTGTGGTTGCTTGTTTCAACTGACCTAAATCATACTGAATTCCATATTTATGATGTGATCCTCGGATTTCAGGCATTTGCATACCTTTTAAGTTCACATTCAAGTTATTGACCGGCTTTGTGGAAGGGACAGGGACAAATGAGGAGCTGGGCGGCTGGGCATTTCGACACCACTCCCACAGTAAATTCTCATGACCCACACCCCTTACTCACAGCTGTCCAGTTCATCAACAGAATATCAGTAAAAATTGTCAAATGTCTTGCTCAAATTAATAAAGACTGATTTTTTTTAAACTTTAGAAGTCTAGTAACCTATAAACTAGAAATCAAGGAGTAACTTCTGTGCCTGTTCTTTGGGACACATTCTGAAATCAGTGAGTGGCTGCTCCTTTTCTATGAAGTCGCAAATCATTTTTTAATTTGCTGGTTTTAACCCAAAAATTGGTGTCAAATTTACCAATTTGTCATATCCATAATCCATTATTCTCTCCTTTCTTTTCTTTCTTTTTTTTTTTTGTTTTTGTTTTGGTCAATTGCAAAGTATGTTTTTCTCAAGGCTTCTTACTTCCTGTTATCTCCTCTTCAAGTTTGTCCCTTCTGGAGTGTAATTTATCTGGGCTTAGTATGAGAAACTGTTAGAACTACCTGGGTATTTTCTGAACATAGTCTTTCATTTCCTGGAATAATAATATAGAATATAATATAGATATGTACTAATTTTATATGTGTTTTAATATTATTTATATTTTTATTATATACTATCAAAATATAATAGTACATTCTTAGTAACATTTATTTACTTTCCAGTTTGGCCAAAAAATCTGATGCAAAATAAAAAGTCTGTCTTATTTACATTATTTGTTAGCATTACACTGTATTTTTAGGAATGCTAATTCTGCCTTCATTTGATATGAATATAATTACATTATGATTTGGGAGGAGAATGAGATGAGGCTAGGGAGAGTCTTTTTAAAAGACTAAAATCCTTATAAAATTTTTAATCTGTGACACAATTCTTTCATCTTTTTGTGTGTTTTTTAAATCCTCACCTGAGGACATGCTTTGCGGGGGGGGGGGGGGGGGGGAAGGGGAGGGCGGGAGAGAGACAGAGAGAGAGAGAGAAACATCATTTGGCAGCTTTCTGCAGTGCCCTGACCAGGGATAGAACCCACAACTGGGCCATGTGCCCTCAACGGGAATCAAACCCACAACCTTTTGGTGCACAGGATGACAATCAATCAGCTGGGCTACCCTGGCTGTGCAATTCTTGCATATTTTAAAAAATCTTTTAAGTATTTTTCTTTTAAAAAGTTACATTTTCATATTTTTGCATTTATTTATAATTGTTAAAAATGGTATCTTTTATTTGTAGAAATTCCTGAAGAAAATACATAAGAAAGCAAAAAATATATATACCCATACCTTAACAACTTAGAGGCAAATATCACTAAGATTTTTATCTATTTCTAGCTTTTTCCTTTACATAGCCGACTATGCACATGTGTGCGCACGCACACACACACAAACACACACACATATATGCATACACACATATAATTTCTGTTCTTTTTTACTTAAAACTGTATCACATTTTTCTATATCAAGCTAGATAATTTCTAATTTAAGTGACATTATATTTCACCATATAGACATTTTCCTAATGTTGAACATTTAAATTTTTGCCAACCTATAACATTATAAATAATGCTGAAGTAATATTTACATATTAATCTTTTTCCTTATATCAAATTATGCCCATGTTAAAAATAGACATTTTCTAGCAAAAACACCACCTTTAAATATTATATTTTAAGGATTTAATTTTCACTTGTCTTTCAGTTGGGAGAATATTATTTTAAATGTTTTTCTAAGAAAGGCTATGTATGTGGGTAGTAAATTTTTGCATTATTTCTAATTTGATAATACAAAGCTTCTACTAGCTTTATCATGAAAAATAAGCTGGCTGAACATAAAATTCTTAGATTATAATTGCTTCACTTCAACATTGGTGGACAGTTTCATTGATTTAGAGCACATTCCACCAAAGTCTGATGATACTCAATTTGTTTTCCTTCATATAAACAGTGGGATTTTTTTCATACGTATTAGAGAATTTTTTTATTTTTTAAAATATTGCCAGGAAATGGTCTTTACATTCCACTCCCACCTTTACACCCACCAGTCTATTCAAAACCGTTTTCCAAATCCAGGCTGTTTCCTTTAATTACATCTTCGGTTGTTGCTTCTATTTCAATGGTCCTCAATTATTCCTCAGGAAAACCCATAATATTTATGTTCTCCCTTTGTGACATTTTCACCTTTGTGTGTTATCCCTGTTCATCCTAACATATTGCAGGATGTGGTTTTCCTCCATCTCTTTAATTTCATATGTGCCATGTGGTATGTATGGATATATATTGTTGAGAGAAGTGGTGAGAAGTTGCCATCACTGTCCACTAACCAGACGAGATTTTAAATAAAATCTCTAGAAATATTTTAAAATCTAATTTTATCAGCAGGATCCCTATTACAACACATTAATAGCATGGCTAAATTTGAATATTCACCATCATCTAGCCAGAAATACATTTTGAAACTTCTTCTTTCCCCTTTGAACCACATATGAATTGATATGCTCTGTCCCTCGAAGCACATTCTCCTGGACTCCAGGAGACAGTATCATGTCTGTTCCATGTCGTATCTCGCACCAACACCTCACACACTACCAGGCTCATCATAGACACTCCAAATCTCCTCCCTGCCTGATATTTACTCTGAATAAAAATAAATAACTACTTTAATTTCATGTTACTACTGACTGAGCTCTCCATGTTCAAGGCATGTGTCTCTTCTGGTATCTGATTTAACTAGAGGTAGTAGAGCTAAGAGTCGCCCAGGGGAAAAACAGTCTTTGCCCACAAAGCAGTTACCAACCATTAGGCAAGCAATCAAGTGAAGTCAAAATAGATAGATGCTGGGGCAGAATGCATCATGGGATGTGCACAGAAAGCCAAAGAAAGGGCAGGGCACCGAAGAGAGCCTGGCAGAACATGGTCAGGAAAGAAAGCTAGTTGCTATTCTCAATGAAGGCTCTAGCTTTAATACCCTTGAGCTGCAAAAACAGCCATGATACTTCCTTGTCAGTCTTTATCACACACACTTGAAAAGCTCATAATCCCCTTCAGTTGGACCCAAAAAAACTCAGCTTATCTTTTCTCTGGATTGTGATGAAAATCAAAACATATGTGCTTCCCCTTAGTGCCAAAAAGAGCATTTTACCGCATAATAAGAGGTCGTTCCATGCTCAAAAAATACAAGATGTATTTAGGCAAGAGAACCATCTTTCCAGTGATCTTTGTTTTGATCTGTAGAGGATTCCTGGGTGAATTTAGGGAAATGTTCTTTTCCCAAGTTAATTGCAATATTCATCTAATTCTAGCTGAGACAAACTTGCCATTCTGCTTACTCACACACCTATGTGAGCAAGTGTAATCTCCTTGAGATAAAGTATGTTGGTTGAATTGGTAAGAAAGAAATAGGGAAAGCAATTATTCAAAAAAAAAAAAAGAACAAAAGAATCCTGGGATTGCTGATTAGTGTTTTGGTACAGAGCCCTGTTTTGCGTTGAGGTGCTTGTGTAAGTGCACATTTTGCCTGGCTTGGGAAGAAATAAGGAAGCACGGGCACACGGGGCTTTCTTTTGATAATTCCAGAAGGCAATGGCAGCCTTGCAAACATCCTTCCACAAATGAGAAATGATACGAAATTAACTTGCTTTTAGGCACAAGAAAGTGAGCAAAGATGAAAACATGACCTCCCATTATCTCTAACATGTCTTTTTGGCTGGCCATCGTTTGACTTCCCTTCCTACCTTCAGAGAATTCCTCACTTATAGATCGTAGTGGGAAACAGAACATGTCCAAATATTGAAGCTGGTAAAGATTTACTTCCCCAGCTTTCTTTGCAACTAGGGAGAAAGCAGGTGGCCTATATTTTCTCAAACAAACTCACATGTCAAAGGATTCGAGTCCAGAGTGGGTCACGGGCAGCACCCAGAGCCAATCGTGGTGCTGGTTCAGGATGGCGCACTGACACTCAGTAGGGACAGCCACGGTACCCTCGGCGCACTGACTCAGTGGCAAGCTCTGATTTGGGATATCTAGCTTCTATGTACTTCTGCCTATCTTGCCAACCTGGTTTTCCATCCTTCCAGGCAATTCAATGAGCTACCAAATGTTGTCCTAATAAGTTCCTTTTCTGCTTAAAAAAGCCACAAATAATTTGTGCTGCCTGCCACTAAGAACCCCACTTATACAATGGTCTTACCAATGAGTCTTCTCCTTCATAGGTACAACAGTTTTAATGTAAGGCACTATTCTTTTTTTTTAATATATTTTTAATGATTGCAGAGAGGAAAGAAGAGAGAGCAAGAGATAGAAACATCAATGACGGGAGAGAATCACTGCTCGGCTGCCTCCTGCATGCCCCACACTGGGGATTGAGTCTGTAATCTGGGCATGTACCCAGATTAGGAATCAACACATGACCTCCTGGTTCATATGTCGATGCTCAACCACTGAGCCACACTGCTGGACTTTTAAAGGCACTATTCTTATGCCCATTTTACTGAAGTGAAAAATTGAGGCTCCGAGAAGTAACCCATTCCAAATCTCTCAATCAGATCAGGCTCCAAACTTAAATTTCTCTAACTCCCAAGACCACCCACTTAAGGAGCACATGCCCCTTCCTTTCCTATGATACGCCTCCTGCCTTCTCTCTGTATTTTCACTTTCCGTAGATGGATGGACTCATCGCACCACAGATAATGAAGTTGCCTTCCAGCCTGTCACTTCATTACTCATGGAGCTGAATCACAGTCCTGAACTGCACCTCGTCTCCCCCATCAGCCCACACCATCCTGATCTCACACCGAGCATAAAAGCAGTCTCCTTTGGCCCTGGGAAGACTATGACAGAACCTCCCCGTTAATTTTTCAGAAGAGCCTTAAGCTTTTAATAAATTACCAGTCCATAAATACAATTTCAGAGATCTCATGGAGGGCTATAACTGGAGATGGTATGGTCACTCGTGGCAAGGTAAAGCTGGTTGTATTCGTCTCTGTCCTCCTACGTGCTGCTCAGGTAGCACGTAAACGCAGTAAAAAATAGCATAGCCATACCGAGATCTCCTGGAGGATAAGCCTTTTCTTTGTCACTCCATGCTGCAAGGCTGAGGCCATCCTTAAAACAGAAATGCCTTCTGTAATGACTCACTGGTGACTTCCTAATGGCCTGTTTTATTGGTAAATGTCTCATTTTACCTGATAAATCATTGTGCCATTGCATCAATTGTGTGTCACTGGGCTAAAAACACACCTTTGCTGCTGACCTTTCCAGAAACAACAACCCCAACCCACACCCGGTGCTTGTTCTTTATCCTGCATCTGCATCCCGGATTAGGCGACTCGCCTGCAGGCTCCCAGCTCCTTAGGGCAGGAACGTTTTGTTATTTATTCAAGGTGATTCATTCGATGAGAAAGCTCGGTGTACCTTTGAGAGTAGCACATAAATAAAGCTATCTGAGAGCCAAAGCAAGAGCATAGAAAATAGGTTTTGAGACATTAAAGACAATTGCTTATTGAATCTGAACATCATATTAAGTTTACATTAAAAGTAAAGGTGTATTTTTAAACGTTGATAATTCACCCCAGAAGAGGCATTGTTTTCTTCCATGTAAATAAAATTATAAGTAAGTTATAAAATTGTAAGTAAAATAATAACCTGGATGCAAAGAATTTCTTCAAAATCAGAGTATCTCAGGCTTTGGACTGAAATATTGTAGAGCCAATAAAATGATCTTTGGGAAATCATATGATGACCTGGGGGAAGCAGTATGCAAAACATATACTTATTTTTAAAATTGATTCAAAAGATGTGTCTTGTTCCCCTATGACCCCATCTCTACAGAAATATGTAAATAAAGTTTCCTAGAGTTAAAGGACCTTGTGCTAGTCATGAGACAAAAACACATGGAGCGCCCTAACTGGTTTGGCCCAGTGGATAGAGCATCGGCCTGTGGACTGAAGGGTCCCAGATTCGATTCCGGTCAAGGGCATGTACCTTGGTTGCGGGCACATCCCCAATAGGGAGTGTGCAGGAGGCAGCTGATCGATGTTTCTCTCTCATCGATATTTCTAACTCTCTAACCCTCTCCTTCCTCTCTGTAAAAAATCAATAAAATATATATTTTTTAAAAAGACACGGAGCATATACATGCCAGGAACTCTATTACCCATGAATTCGTCAGGAGAGGCTGTGCTACAGTAGTGACCCCGATTGCATATCTCCATAACTTAATACATATAGTTTCTTAATCAAAGTTCTCTGTGGTCCCATTGGCTCTCCAAGGTAGCACCCTTCTCAGTGTTGACTCGGGGCTCAGCTTACTTCCATCCTGTTACTCGATGGAACACAGTCTTCTGGGGTTGCCAAGGCAGGGAACGAGAAAGATGGAGAATGGCATTGGAGAAGGGATTTTTACTGCTATTATGGACTGCATTGTGTCTCCCCAAAATTCCTATGCTGAAGCCCTGTCAGTGGAACTGTATTTGCAAACAGGACTTTTATGAAGGTAATTGGTATTAGATGAGGTCAAAGGAGAGGGTCCTGTGTGTAAGTGCCAGTATAAGAAGAAGGGATACCAGAGCTTGTACTCTGTCTCTCCCTTGTCATGCACACATGCAGGCCAGGCCAGGCCAGGCGAGGACACAGCAAGCAGGGAGCAGTCTACAAGCCGGGAGGAGAATTCTCACCAGAAACCAAATTTGCCAGCACTTCTTACAACAATGATGAAAAAGTAGATGTCTATGTTTAAGCCACCCAGTCTGTGGTGTTTTGTGATGGCAGCCTGAGCAGACTAGCAATACAACCGCCTTTCTTCAAATGTAACGTACAGTTCTGGCCAGTTTTTCTCAGTGGTTAGAACATTGGCCCACTGTCTGAAGGGTTGTGGGTTAGATTCCTGGTCAAGGGTACGTACCTTGGTTGCAGGCTCCATCCCCTGTTCCAGTCGGTGCAGGTGCAGGAGGCAACTGGATCAATGTGTCTCTCTCACATCTATGTTTCTTTCTCTCCCCTAACCCCCGCCACCACCCCTCCCTTCCACTCTTTCTAAAAAAATCAACAAACAAAAATCAAAAGACAAAAATATCTTCAGATGAGGATTTTTTTTTAAGTAACATATATCATATCTGACCACAGGCCATTGGTGAGAACTAGTCAAACAGCTGACTAATTGCATGGAGGCTAGAAAGTTGTGTTTCTCACATTTTCCGGAAGGAAGAGAAGTAGGTATTAGTGAGCATTAGTAATGACTATCACACCTCCATGCACACCACACACACACACACACACACACACACACACACACCACATGAGAGTTAAGTAAGCTCTGAGCTGGGGAAGAAGACAGAATTTCAGAAAAATAATAGAGAACAAAAGCCAGCAAGGCATCATTGTTGCTCTTTCCCTCTTGGATTTAGCCCCAAGGGCCAACAGGTATATGAAATGAGTCCTCTTGAAATTGTAGGTAATTCTGAGAATAGATGGTTTGACGAGCTTCTATTCTGGAGATTTCTGAAAGCAGGAGGTCCCCCCAAAAAGCATTTCTGTTTAGGATACAAAGTAACCACCATATGGCATACTGGGGAGGGGAGATGCAGCTACCATCTCTAATACTTAGTTCCCAATGGCTTAAAGGGGGTTCGGTAAAAGATTTAACTAGAAGATTCCAAAAAGCTGTAACACCCCAAGACTGGACATAAAGATAAGCTCAAGGGATAGTGGCCTGGACACTACATGGGTGAAGGATGCAGCAGCTCCCTAATGCTACACTCTGCAAGATAGAGTTAACAGTAGGAGATGCTGACACAGAGCTGGGATTTATAGCTTCAATAAGTACAATGGGTTTGCACAATCTCAGAGGCCATGTGGTATTACTTAATAGACAGAGGCAAGATGGATGAAATTACTGTGAGGGAACGCAAAGCCAAAGAGGCAATCAGGGTGTCCTGACCTGCAAAGGTCTGTGACAATGGCTAATAGACCACACTACATTCCCAGGAGCAGAGCAGATGTCTAGCCGTCCGTGGCATGTCAGGATAGCCTCTCTTAAGTAAAGGACAAATTGTCACACCTTGTACCCCATCGCTCTAAAAGATACATGTACAGCGTTTGGTGGGTCTCTCTGAATTTTAGAGGCAGATTATACCACCCTGGGGAATATTGCTCTGAGCCATTTATTGGTGATTCAGAAAGGTGTCAGTTTTCAGTGGCATTAAGAGCACGAGAAGATTCTACAGCAGTTTCGGGATACAGTGCAAGCTGTCCTGCCATTCAGTCCATATCACCCAACAGATTTAACTGTGCTGGGGGTATGCATGTTGCATAAGAATGCAATTTATGGCACCTCACAAGCCTCAACAGCAGAGCCAACTGCGTAACCCTTGGGTTCTAGAATAAGGCCATGCCTTTTTGCAGGAGTAAACTACCCACGATTTGCAAAACAGTCTTGGAGTACCAAGGAGCCCTTGTAGCATCTTAAGATCCTCACCACACGACACCAAGTAATTATGTGTCCGGAATTGCCCATTAGGAACTGATATTATCATATCCATCAAGTCGTAAGGTTGGACAGCTGCAGGAGCAATCCATCACAGGATGGAAATGGTTCATTCAGGATCAGGCACAGGCATACTCAACCTACATAAAGAGGGGCCCAGACTCCAGGCGCTCCTCCCTGAGTTGTACTGATACATTTCTCTCAACTCGTTCTCAACTCGTTTCTTATCGCCTCGGGGGGACACAGATCCTCTGCTCAACTGCCAAGGAGAAAGACAGTCAGCCTAGTTCCCTAATGGGTTGGCTCTATATATTGGGACTGGCTGAACATGCCACCACACTGAAACCACAGTCATAGGCGGCCTCGAGGGAAAGTGAAGAGAAATCCTCCCAGTGGGGAAAAAAATGAGAACTGGACATATGGCCATTTGCTTTACATACTCTATACCTGCCTGAAGTGTAGAAGCACATCAAATTCTGGGCATTGCTGAATGGCTTATCTTATTGGTCAGCTGCCTAGAAGGACTAAGAGCCGCAGGAGAAGAGGCATATGAATGAACCTATTGCAGAGGATATAAACATGCTCTTAATAATAGGGTTTCCTATTAAAGCTCACGAGGAGGAACCACTGCTCCCAGAGCTTTCACAAAGGCGCTTGAACAGAGTTGATGTGGTGGCAGGAACAAAAGCTATGTATGGGTCACCCAGCCCCAGCTGTAGCATGGGAGGCCTTTTAGCAAGGTCACTACTGAAAGCTCAGCCTGCCAAGAGCAGAGTCTGATGCTGAACTCTCAGTACACTATCTCCTGAGGGGACCAGCCAGCCACTTTCTGGCAGATGGATTTACTAGACGACTTCTCCCTGGAATTTTACTTACTGAAATTGATACCTACTCCATATATGGGGTTGCCTTTTTGATCTACAGTCTCTCTGTCAGCGCCACCAAACAAAGACTTGTTAGAACACCTAATTTCCAGGATCACATCTGACCAATCATCCATAACTAAAGGATCATTTTATGGCAATTGAGGTGCAATGATGGGCATTTGATCACCTGATGCACTGATCCTACTGTAGATCCCATCATTCAGAAGCAATCAGCCTAATGGTGTGATGGAATGGTGCACTGAAGTCTCACATAAGGTCCACTCGAGGACAACATCCAATGAGTTTGGATTTGGTATTGAAGCACATGGTGTTATGTCTCTAAAAGACAGAATCAATTGGCCAGAAAACCAAGGAATACAAATAAGTTAGATAAGGCGCATAGTATGTAGATTCCAGTTTTTGGAATTTGCTCTTTTTGTGCCTAAAACTTTAGGCTCTGCTATATTAAATTTCACTGAATCTGAACCTACAAATACCACCTTACCATTTGGGGCTCCTCATGACTGTAGAACATCAAGCAAGGAAAGGAGTTATTATATTGGCAGCAGTAATTGATCCTGTTATGAAGAGTGATAGTTGCTTATATACAACTAAAGGCCCGGTGCACGAAATTCGAGCATTCAGGGGAGGGGGGAATCCCTCAGCCCTGCCTGCACCCTCTTGCAGTCCGGGAGCCCTCAGGGGATGTCCGACTGACAGCTTAGGCCCACTCCTCATGGGGAGTGGACCTAAACCAGCAATCAGACATCCTTAGCACTGTCTCAGAGGTGGGACAGGTTCTCACCACTGCCTCTGCGCTCACCAGCCATGAGCCTGGCTTCTGGCTGAGCGGCGCTCCCGCTGTGGGAACCCACTGACCACAAGGGGTCAGCTCCTGCATTGAACGTCTGCCCCCTGTTGGTCAGTGTGCATCATAGCGACCAGTCATTCTGTTGTTTGGTCGATTTGCTTATTAGCCTTTTATTATATAGGAAGGATGAGGGACAGACAAGAGTCCATATGGAACCTAGAGGGTTGTCTGGGGCTTCACTTTGTCCTTCCATGTTGAATACTAACTGTAAAGGAGGAATTACAGAAACCAGAGTTCAACAAAGGTAAAACTGAGAAGCCATATTACTCAGAGATAAAGTTTCAAGTTGCCCTGTTGAGAGGAGTTAACTTGACAGGCAAATTATCAGAATAGACACTTGCACCAAAGATATAAAAATGACCCATAAGCATGCAAAAGATGTTCATCAACATCTTAACCATCAGGGAAAGGCAAATCAAAATCCAATGTAGTGCCACTTCACACCCTGTGATGGCTAAACTAAAAAACAGGTAATAATAATTGTCAAAGATAGAGAGAAATTACTAGTTGGAATATAAAATGGTGCAATCACTTTTTAAAGCATTGGCAGTTCCTTAAAAGATTAAACATAGATTTACCATATCATTCTGCAGGCCCATGCCCAGGAATATACCCAAGAAAATTGAAAACATATGTCTACACAGAAGCCGGTACGCTACATGAATGTTCCTAGCATCATTGTTCATTAAAGCCAAAAAATAGAGATAATTCAAATGTCTACCAACTAGTGACTAGATAAATAAAATGTGGTTTGTTGATGCACAGGAAAGTTACTGGTAAATAAAAAGATACAAAGTACTGACATATGTTTCAACATGATGAACTTCGAACACTTGCTAAGCAAAAGAAGACAGCTCCATGAGGTTCCATTCACATGAAATGTCCAGGATAGGCAAATCCATACAGACATAACGCATGTGGGCTATTACCTGGATGTGGGAGAGGTTCAGGAAAAAAATAGGAAGTAACTGCTGATAAGTACAATGTTGTTGTTGTTGTTTGAGATAATGAAATTTTCTAAAAATTGACTGTGGTTGTATCACTCTGAATGTACTAAATCCTATTAGATTATATATTTTAAACTGGGATTTTATGTTATATGAATTATAAACATTCCCCAGCTTTTTGTTTGTTTGTTTTTAAGAAACGGGAAACTAAAAGGAATGTGCCCCTGACTTAGCTTTACCTCTATTCCTGCTTTCTCTTCCAACTCACCATTCCCCGGATCATCTTCCATCACAAACTAGCTGCATGCAAAGCCCTGACTCAAGCTCTGCTTTCTGGGAAGAATGCAGGATACAGATATGTATTTGGGAGTGAGGGAGGGAGGGAGAATATTTCTTTTGGGAGAAAAAGTCAAAAGCAGATGCCACTACAAGTATCATTACCTAGGGAGCTGCACACACTTCTTTACCAGCTTTACTTTCTTGCACCAATGGTATAAAGGCAGACCCCATATACATTCCTATTTTCTCATAGCCTTTCCTTGCAAAGACTTTAAGAATTAGGGCAAGAAACTGTGTGTACATGTTAATAATTTAGGATACACACACACACACACACACACACACACACACACACACACGCATACAAACACACTGGTTCAGGAATGAAGAAGAGGTAGTTCTCCCTTCTTTATCCCTAGAAGCTTTGGATCCTGAGCCTGGACCCTTATTTTAAGGACACATTATTGTTTTTGTTACAAAGAGTTCTCAGACATTCAAACAACTACTAGCTATCGAAGCTTTCCATGGGGGAAGAATGGACAGATGAGAGAACCTATGGTGTGGGTGGGACTGGTCTGGTTCTGGATCTAAGTCGTACAAGTTTCTAAAGGCAGGAATGCTTCTGCCTCCCACACGGTCTCGAGCAGGGATCTGCAAACTTTTTCTGCCAAATAGTAACATTTTTTGGCCTTTTTGAGCTACAAGGTCTCTGTCACAATTACTCATCTCTGCCCTTGTGCCTTGAAAGCAGCCAGAAGCTTCTGAAGACAATAAGAAATGAAATAAGTAGGGTGGGGTGCTTGGAGAGGCTGGAGGGATTGAACAAAAAAAGATTTTTTTTTTTAAAAAAAGGACTCATGGACATGAACAACAGAGTGGTGATTGCATGGGCAGGGGCTGGAGGTAGAAGAGGTTATGGGGGGACAAAGGGTGATGGACTAAAATAAAATATAAAAAACTAAGTATGGCTGAGTTCCAATAAAACTTTATTTATGGGAACTACATTCCTTGTAACAGAATTTTATTAATTTCTTGTCATTTTCCTGTGTCATGATACATTTTCCTGTTTTGATTTTCCCCCATCATTTAAAGAGCAAAATCATTCCTAGCTTGTGGGCCATAAAAAAACAGTAATGAGATAACTTTTAGGAGGAGATGAGCAAACTGCCCTTAGTAGAACACAAATTGGTGACTAAAAGACAGGGTCCCATGCTCATCCTATATAATAAAGAGGTGATATGCAAATTGACCATCACGCCAATGCACAAGATGGCTGCCCCCATGGCGTCAAAGATGGCCATCCCCATGTGGACACAAAATGGCCATCAGGGCCAAAACCGGTTTGGCTCAGTGGATAGAGCGTTGGCCTGTGGACTGAAAGGTGCCAGGTTCGATTCCGGTCAAGGGCATGTACCTGGCTTGCGGGCACATCCCCAGTAGGAGATGTGCAGGAGGCAGCTGATCAATGTTTCTCTCTCATCGATGTTTCTGACTCTCTATCTCTCTCCCTTCCTCTCTGTAAAAAATCAATAAAATATATTTTTAAAAAAATGGCCAGCAGGGGAGGACAGTTGGGAGGGACCAGGCCTGCAGGGGAGGGCAGTTAGGGGCGACCAGGTTGGCAAGGGAGGGAAGTTGGGGGCAATCAGGCCAGCAAGGGAGTGGTTAGGGGGTGATCAGGCTGGCAGGCAGGCAGAAGCAGTTAGGGGCAATCAGGCAGGCAGACAGGCGAGTGGTTGGGAGCCAGCAATCCTGTATCTGAGAGGGATATCCGATTGCCAGTTTAGGCCCAGTGGGATCGGGCCTAAACAGGCAGTCAGACATCCCTCAAGGAGTCCCAGATTGGAGAGAATGCAGGCAAGGCTGAGGGACACACCGCCCCCCCCCACCCCACCCAGCCCCCCCAACCCCCTGTACACGAATTTTGTGCACTGGGCCTCTAGTGTTGCCATAAAAAACTGGAACCACTCACATCAAATGGCCACTACAGCCTAGGACAGTGGGCATCTGAGTTAGGAATAGAGTGTGTGTGTGTGTGTGTGTGTGTGTGTGTGTGTGTGTACCCATGCAATGAATCCTAAGTTTTTCTAGGACCCACAGTGAAGAAAGAAAGCCCTCAAAACTGACTTTAGATTCTATGAAATTAACAGGCTTAAAATACATTCAATTTCTTTTTTTTTTAATTTGAAGTTTAGGGGATCCAGTGTTAAACAGAAATGTCATCCCTAATGCTGGAATTTCCATATGATCTCAGAAAAAGGTTGCTGTACCTGGTTGTGAAGGCTAACCCCTGAGGAATGCTCTCTATAAGGTCAGGGAGGAGACTAGAATCTCAACCCAGAGAAAGAAACTCTCCTCTCAAGAAGGTATGCAATATGGATGTAAATTAACCTTTTTTCTTTTCTTAACTAAATCCTCTTATTGCCAGAGAGAGCCAGCGTGCACCCTCTGAGACTTGGAGTGTAGCCTAAAGCAGTCTACCATCCGGGCAAATTTCCTTTGAAATATAGAGTTTTATCTTAGAAATCCATGCACATTTGTATTCTCCTCCATCACACAGCTGTGTGTTTGTTTTAATATAAAAATAGCATGTTTAACTATTTACCATCAAGAACGGCACTCCTTGGAGAGGCGTCATGTTTATCTTGTAGCCTTGCGCCCCCAGGCAAAGCCTCTCCCTCTCAAGGGCATAGGTACTGCGCCTGAGAGCATAAAGCCCAACAGGACACAGATTGTTCAAGATTTCACTCAGGCACCAAATACTCACTTTTGTTTGTTTGTTTGTTTGTTTGTTAATGCTCACTCGAGAATATTTTTTTTTCCATTTTTTTGGTGTTGTTGTTGTTGTTTTTTAGAGAGAGAGTGGAAAGGAGGGAAGGACGGGGAGGGGGGTGGGGAGAGAGAGAGAGAGAGAGAGAGAGAGAGAGAGAAGTATTGGTATAAGAGAGACACATCAATTGGTTGCTTCCTGCACATGCACTGACTGGGGCTGGGATCAAACCTGCAATCCAGGTATGTGCCCTTGACCAGAAATGAAACCCATGACCCTTCAGTGTGCAGGCCAATGTTACAACCACTGAGCCACACCATCCAGGACAAATATTCACTTTTTATGAACATGATTACATGGGTTTAGAGAACCTATTCTATGTTATAGGACACTGGTTCTCAAAGTGTGGTTCCAAGACCAGCTACATCAACATCGCTGGGCCACTGGTTAGAAATGCAAATTCTCAGCCTCACCAAGGATCTACTGAATGGGAAAGTCTGAGGGTTGGCCCAGCAATCTGTACTTAATAAGCCCTCCAGGTGACTCCGATGTCCATTCACATGTGAGAACTGCTCCCACAGGGGAAGGAGTTTGAAAGGGCCATAAAAACTATGTTTAAATTCATGGTGAATGTGACAAATTTCCCATCGCTCTTTGCCTCCTTGTGTCCATCTGTAAAATCAGGATACCACCTGCCGGAAGCCAGTTCCAGCATGTCATAATTGCAAGAGTTTCATCAAAAGGTTGATGGAACTTGGGGACTCAACAAGGGCTGAGTCACATATGTTACCACCTGTTGGGAATGGCTGAAGGCATTTCCCCAAACCTGAAAAGGGATTGCTTGCTGCCAGACAGCTCAGGGCATCTTAATCTGCATGTTATTGCCTCCTACTGGCCAAACACCTGAACAGCCATAGGCTAATTCTCCCCATTCTGACAATGCCTCTGTATATGAAACCCTGACCCTTTGATGTGATGTGTATATCTCCACCTCACCTCAGGACAATTTGTGTTAATAAAAAGCATGGAGTCCTGAGACTAAGGAGATCTTAGTTCCTTTTAGCTAAGCTCCTCTGACCCCCAAATGCCTTTCAAAATTATGCTTAGTCTCTGGACTCTTATTTAAGTTACACACAGCCTTCTCCAGATTGCTGAACCCTTCTAGATGCTGAAACAAGAACCCCCGCAACCACCCTCCTCTCAGGACTGCCTTGAGAATGAAATCTCATCTACGCATACATCCAGAAAACACCAGGATAGCACCTGCCGGTCAGAGACCCCAGCATGGATATGGTTTTTCTCTTTCTCAACTCCAAGCAAATACTAACATTGAGGTATGCAAGTGTAACCAGAGGCAAGGATCCATTTCCATGAGATACAAAAGATAGCTGAAATTTTCCCCCAAAAGACAGTTGCCATGTTCATTCCTCCCATAGACACTGTTTGTGTATTCCTGCATTTAGCATATGGAATTTGAAAATCAACTATTTATCGGAAAATTATTTGAAAATGAATTACATGAAAAACATTTAGGCTAAAAAGTACAGAGGATAAATCAATGTTCAAGCAGCATAATTTTTCTTTGATTTTAAGAGTTCCTTTGGGGGCATTCATTTATAAATTACCCAATTTAAAGGAGAAAAAAATATCTGAAATACCAGCTTCAAAGAATTGTAAAGGGCATCATTTCCTCCTATATCGCAAATTAGAGAAAAATCTTTCAAGTTTTCTTCTGGTTCCCCACAAAATTACAGATTATATCCACGTGTCTCTATTCCCATTCTTCTTTCCCCACTTAGTCAAACCATTCAAAATAACTTGGAATACAGATCACAAGACAATTAATTCAGATCTACAGAGAAAACAAATATGCAAACAAAGCCTCTTTAAATATGCAGAGGGGAGTTACATAACTGGGTTGCCCTATTTTTCTTCTTTTTAACATGAATACTTGCGTACTGAATGCAGAAATCTACAGTGCATACATATAAGCATACATACATGTGTTCCCACATGCCTGCCTTCTGTCACAAACACACAAAAACTCTACTTTCTACAGAACAGGTAGAGTAAACCGCAAGGACACAGGCTACCAAACACTGAATTTTCAATTATTTGGGAAAGGAATTAAATGGAAGCTTATGCATAAAAATTAGCTCTGAAAATAACTGGGATAACCACATAATTTGGGGGTTATGATTTGAGGGATAACTTGGGGTCAGGAGGATATTTTAACTTAAGATAATAACCTATTTCAGATATCCCCCGCACCACTATACCCTGGAGGAGAAATGATTTATAAACCATTGCTAAATGAATTCTGGGTCTTTTCTCTTTAGCCTGAGAACAGGCTCCCAAGGGGGCTCCATTAGGCAAAATTTTGCTGACCTGCTTCTTATTGTAAACTCCTATGCAGAATTTGGATGTTGCATTTTTAAAAGCATTATCTTATGTCATCTTGTCGCTAATTTACATAATTATCTCTATGTCTTCATCTATAAGGGTTTAAGGTATTTCAAGAGTGAAGTAGCTTTGTCTACTTATTTAATGGAGATTAAAAAAGAGTAAATGTTCTAAATCTGTAGTTTGGTATCTAGTCCTGGTGAATAGCCTTCTGGAATATTCTCCCACAGCACTGAACCCTATCAAAGAATAAATCTAAGGCCACAAGAGCTCAAGAAGGAGAAGGAGATGGGGAAGGGGAGGAAGAGGATGAAAGGGGGTGAGGGGTAAGGGGGGACAGTTGTTGAATTATTACCTTGCCAGGCAAGAGAAAACACAGCAGTGAAGACGTTCATAGAAGGGTTGAGGAGGAGGGAGGCAGAGGTTTTAAAGCACTAGAAAAGTGGTGTGGGGTTCAGGTGGTGAGGCTAATTAAAGATGCCAAACTACAATGCTGGATAAGATAGAATGAAGCCATAGTCTAAATATGGTTGGCTAAAATAAGTCATTTATTCCTCCTAGAGAAGTAATAATTATATCCAATGAGGGCAGCATACTAGAGAGTCACTCAAAGTTATAGGTCCTTTCACTTACTCAGTTGTGATAAAACACACCATTCACACACACACACACACACACTTGCACAACATTGACAGGGAAATAATTTTGTTGCAGTTTGGAGGTAGTATAGCACGCCAATTAAGAACTAGGGTCTGAAATCAGACTAACCCGGGTTTGAACCCCAGATCTGCCACTTACTGGCTGTTTAGTGTTGGCAGATTGTGTAAGCTCTCTCAGTTGTAGTTTCCTCATTGATAACATGGGGATAATAAAAGTATTCCTTGATATGGTAGTTGTGGCAATTATATTAATACATATTTAGTGCTTAATAATTGCAAGATATTATTAGAAATAGCTTTCCCTGTGGGACCAGAGAAGGTAGTTGATGGGTAAACTTGTTATTTTTTATCTCTCCCAAAAGAAATTTAGATTCTAGGTTGGAAAATGAAACAAACATTCATTCAACACTCATTCAATCAACAATTTGCTTTTGTGCAGTGTCTATTAGGTACCAGGTCTGGCAGAACTCACAGTCCAATGGGAAACACAGACACACAGGCAATTAAGAGTTTGTGTTTGGAGGAGTATAAATGAGCCATAATGAGAAACAAAAATGGTTTATTTCACAGAGGAATTGGGACTGTCAAGATAGATAATTCTTTAGGAATCTGAAAAAAGGTGAGCTCAGCTATAACTAAGAAATACTCAGGTAAAAAGTTCTGGGAATATCATAGTCCCAGCATTATAATTCTTTCCTATTTAGCAAATATTTTTTGAGAACTTCTTTTTGCGAGGAACTGCAAATACACGCATTTTTTTCTCCAATTTTAAATATACTTTACTAAAAAACTTTGCATCCTGCATGTGAAAAGTAATAGATTTATGGGGGAAAATATTTCAGGCAGGTCAATCAAAACTTATGAAACTTTGAACTAGAACTTTAAACACACATATTAATAAACTCAATAAAAATATTAGTACAATTAAATCTCTACCATCATTTGAGCTTAAATCTTTTGTGAGCCTTATGCCTCGGAATTTGCATTCCTTCCTATATCTTCTTCTGGGAGACAAAGGTACTGAAAGACATTTATTTTTAATAGAGGTCAGTTTTATCAAAACTAAAGCCACAAACTGAAGGAGATCAGATCATACCACCCCAAAATATGCCACTTTGGAATATTGATTATTTTGAGCTGAAGGCTCTCAAGAAACAGCAGATACTAGGGTTCTCTGACTTCTCCTTCTTACCTAAAAGCAGGTCATGAAATTTCCAGTGAGGAAAGCGGCCACCCTCCATCAGGAAAAGAGCATTCTTATTGCCAGAGATGAGCAATTGATGTCAAGAAGAATTTGTTCAAATAAACCTACTAAAAAAATCCTTATCTTCCATTAGTCTTCCATATGTTTCCTAATAATGTTCCCACATGTATTGCCCCTGGCCCAAACCCTTTCCCTTTGTCTTGTCCTTATCACCACAATTTACCATTTTTTGTTACAATGGTATATAGTTCTAGTTCTACCCATTTTTAAGGTCATCATGTCTACAAAGGCTTTCATCCATGAAAAAATATATTAATACCAAGTAAAACTGGTATACTTTGATTCCTATTTTGTCAGTTTATTTCTCAGGCCCAACCACAGAACCTAAGATAGAGGAAAAGTCTTTCTTCCCTTAAAAATCCAACAGTACCCTTCTACACCCATGATTGTTTGTCTTAAACACAGAGGAAATATCTTTGCAATATCTTCATTTGCAATTGCAGTCTTTCCTAACAACTGACCATGGTAGAAAGTTAACAGTGCTTGAAGCCACTACCTCATCTATCTCTTGCATAAAGAAAGTTACATTGGCAAAATTTTTAGGTTTTATCTTAAGATATCTGTATGTTGCTAAATTTCTTCTTTGATTGTAAGAAAGCTTACATCTGATCATTCGAAACATTTACTTGTTGGGCAAACTCACATATCAATCAACATGACTGCCTGTTATTCATTGTCCCCTTTTTTTTTATTTTTTGGTAACCAATCACATTAAGAAATACATATTACTTCTGAACAAATGCTATGACCATGCATTGTCCCAAATCTCAAATTTAGTAGGACAGGTAGTCACACAAAGCCAAATTGTACTCCCTTGAAATAATTGTTTTATTGGAGAGATAAAGACGTACTGGAGGAAATCATGGTGAACTGCAATTAAAATTTCTGTAACTAACTGTTTTCTCAGGGTCCAGCTGGTGTGGCTTAGTGGTTGAGGGTTGATCTACGAACCAGGAGGTCATGATTTGATTCCTGGTCAGGGCACATGCCCAGGTTGCAGGCTCGATCCCTGATAGGGGATGTGGAGGAGATAGCCGATCGATTATTCTCATCATTGATGTTTCTCTCTCTCTCCCTCTCCCTTCCTCTCTGAAATCAATACAAATATTTTTTAAAGTCTTCTCAGGGTTGTTTATAGCTGAAGAAACACCCAAAGAATGAAGGGAAACATTTCTAGGCACAGGGGCATCTGGAGTGCATCTCAAGAAGAGGCAACTGGAAATACAAAAATCCAAAATCACTCCCCAGAGCACACAAAGAAGAAAGCCTCTCTGCCTCTCATTTCTCAGCGACTTTTTGGTATTCCATCCCCGACTCCTATGGCTCTAATAATCCTTGAGAAAACTTGGGCCAGGCCTTATTTAATCAAAGTCAGCTTCTCTGTTTCGCTTCGAGGATGTTTTATGAGGTTGCTGCTTGTGGAGAATGGAGATAAGCTGGGATCAAGAAAACTGTCTCCAAAGCTGGAATTGGCTACTATCCTAGGGATGGACGTGAACGATTTATTACCAAGAGTGGGTACCAGGACTCCACTTAAGGAGGAAAATATCTTTGTTTGGGACAATAACACCACTGGTGTAGAGGTATGCAAACCTGTGGGCATGTGGGTTGGCAGACACCAAGACCACAAAAGGCGAGTGATAAAATTCTCACCATGAGACAAGGAGAAGATTTTAGCTTGGCCCACAGAGAAGCCAGGAAGATGCTGAGAAACCTTCTGCAAATGCTACCTAAATGATGGTGGTGGTGAAAAAAAAATAATGTAATAGAATTTTATTAGCATACTCTAGTTATTTGCTCTATGGTGTCTAATGTAACTCTTCCCCGTGATCCTGAAACAGAAAAAAAATTTTTTTTTGATTTGTAGTTCTTTTAGAGGAAGAATCAAGGAGAAGTCCCACATAATGCCAGGATGGAGACCAAAAATTCCCATTTTCACCTGATAGGAACAGAGATAAGAGAACATTTAAGAAGAGCTTTGGACTTCGAAAGACCATGACCTTGGTGTAGAAATCAATTCGGACTAAGTCAGAAAACACTGTATTCCTCATTTAAGTTCTAAGGAATCAGGAGACTCCAGCTAGCACTAAGTTAAAACTACAACCTATATTTACCTTAACTTCTAGTATCCTTTGTGCTATCCTCCCTACTGATAGCCATTTTATCTCTTTTGCACACAAAGACATTGTCCTTTGAAGATATTCATTAGGTGACCCTTTGCTCAAAAGGGGCTAACGGGGAGTAATTTTATTGTTAGTATGTGTTCCCAAGAAAAGACCTTCTAATAATAAGAAAGGAAACTAGCAGCTAATCACTTTTGTGTCTCCATCTATCCCTAAAGATAAGGTACTTTAAGCTCCAGTTTATGGCTTTTTCATCTAGTATTCAACACTTAGCCCATTGTCTGATAACTAAGAAAATAAGCACCTTTTCATAAGTTTATTGGCCACTGGGATATCCTCTTTTTATGAAGTGTCTGTTCAAGTCTTTTGCTCATTTTTTGTCTGTCTTTTTCTCAGATTTGTGGACGTTCATAATATACTCTGGATATGAGTAATTTTCCATGTATATATAATATATATAATATATTTGAGATATATCTTTCCCCACTCTTTTGGTTGTTTATGCACATTTTTAATTTAAGCTAGACTGGAACTCTTTAATGCCTGAAAATAGTACTGTCCTTATCGTTAAAGGCAGTAAAGAGAATCTCTCATTAAGAGACAGAAGAGGGAGCTATGACAAACTATCTCAGAGGACTGCAATGGAGAGGGAAAACTAATTACTGTGTGTATCACTATCAGGCTCAATTGACAGCAAAACTGTCATCTCATTTCACAGATAGCAGAACCAACATTTGAGAGGCTCTTAAATGTACCCACAAACATACGCCATGTATGGCTAACTTCTCAAATCAGCCAACCCAGTAAATTGTTTGCCAGATTTTGAATCCAAGACATAAGTCATCAGAACCCAAATGCTGCTAACCATGATGCTTCACTACCCTGCCTGGCTTCTTATGTGGGATTGTAGAAAAGTGAATGAAGCCTTGGCTCACTCCATTGGAAAGTTGTGAACGCCTAGGCTAACTGATGACTTTCTGTGCCAGGGCGGAAAAGCATTATTTCCCCAACTGTCTTTCCAGAAAGACAGCTGCCCCGTGCTTTTCATGGGACCTTCTTAGCAACTAGCCCACTACTAGGTTTTTGATAAATGCTTCCTGGAGGAACAGATGAATAAAGGAATAAACGAACGCCTGCGGGCAAAGGGGAAAACCTGAATTCTAATGTTGGCTTTCTACTAAGGACACCGCCAGTGATGAATTGGGCTTCTCAGTGTCCTCAGGTGTTGGGAAAATTATTCGGGTTTCAGATGGCCAAGAAGACTACATCGGTGGAATTATTTCACGCTGTCACTTCTGAGACTAACCTTTGTGCTGACAAAAATAGGCGAACCCAACAGCTGCAGCAATAAAATGCACCATGGGCACGGGCTGTGTGGTGCCAGCGCAACGGAGCAGGGGATTTTAAGAGCTGGGCGGAGATACGGCAGGAAGCTAGCTTCAGCTCTCTTGACTTCAGCAAAGGGGGGAAGGAAAACACTAGCAAGTGTCAGGCCTGGCATGGAACAGTGACACCTAATTTAGCTCATCCCCACAAATGTCACATGTGTATATTTTGATGTGTTAAGTACTAGAGCTTTTCTTTGGAGCCGGTGCCCACCTGCATCCAAAGCTCATGCAACTGCACACAACACCATTGGGTTGAGAAGTGCTGGAGCCCTGGCTTGTCTAGAGAAGTGGCTGCTATCCCAGGCCACGCAAGCTGCAGTGAAACAGCCGTTTGGATAATGAAGGAGGCCATAAAAAAGTTGGAAAGATCCCCGAGATGAGGCACAGGAAAAACTACGGTTTCCTCTCCATTTTGACCACTTACTTGCTCTATCATCTGGAAAAAGTCATTAATTTGCTCTCTATCCCAGCTCTGCCAGCCATAAAATGAAGATGGTAATATCTTCCCTTTTTATCTCACAAGTCAAGTAAAATGATCTAATGCTAACAATAGCCTATAGGTCATAGGTCTATAATCCCTCAACAGTATTACAAAATATGAAAAGCTGAGACAACTTGACGTGTTTCCTTAAGTCTTTTTGGCAGCAAAACTTCATCTGACATGAACAGATTTGGTGGCGAAACCTGACCCGAACCAATTTGAAGCTTTTTATTTATTTAGTCCCATTTGGTGAATATTCATAACTTTCACCGCTGAAATGCTAATGACATTGATTAAGCATGCTTCTCAAGACCCTTTAGGACTGTTATAAAGTATAGGGAATATATGCTGCTTTAACTTTCTAAAAATAAAAATAATCTGAGTTTTAAAGGTCAGTGGGACTACTGGTTTGCATTAAAACAAATGCATAAAAAATAAAATATAACCAAATGCCTAGATTTTTTTTTTGCATGGTCCAAACTGCTTAACCTTCAACTTAAATTTTTCTCATACACAGAAACCCATATCTTATTCTTAAAAAGGTCACCAGTAGGCTCATTTTTTTTCCATGAAGAACAATAGTCAGTATCCAGGGCTTATGACCTTTCTAAGAGTCTATAAAAATACGAAAACTGAATAAAACACAAAGCTGTTAGCTTCAAAACATGACAATAAAACTATAAAACAAAATCTACAAAATGTAGACCACAAAAACATCTACAAAACTTAAAATCAGCTACTTCATTGGTAGTCAGATTTAGTATTCATAAAATAACACTGTGTTTAAAAACAATTTATAGATACAATTTTTCTCACTTTGCAAGAATACGCATGTATGCACAATTGTGGAGAAATCATAGCTCCTCATAAATTGTATTTGTTCTTGAAGTCAAAGGATTCCAAAGGTAAAGTAATAAAAATTCTTCCAAATGTTTTTAGAAAAATGTTTAGTGCGAGGTATAAATGTGATGTGATGTTTTATATAAATTAGATCTTATAATAGTTATAACGTTCAACTTGACCATGAAGAGACGTGCCAACTGTCAATAAAAACTCTAAGAAGAATAAATAAATGTTGGGGCGGAGTGTAGTTCTCTAGGTATCCTCAGGAACAACTGAGTTTTCTTAACAGCCGAGTTTTCTGATTCCTCTCTCAGTAATAGAGATAAACATCACTAACCAAACAAGCACGAGTCTGGGGACACACTCTGGAAGGTGGCAGGAACTAATATGACCCGTGGACCAAAGAATTCATCTTCATTTGGATCACTAAAATCGATTCCAATGCGACCTTGAATGGTGGCAAACAAATGCTGGTCTAACTCTCAGATAGTCTCCACTGAACTGTTAGTTCTATGAGTATAAGCAATGATTCAGACCATACCCTTAAGCACAGAAGTATGAGTCCATTGCCAAGTTGTGGAAATGACCTAGCTTTCATTATGGCATACTTTAAACTTTGAAAACTAAATTCTAGGGGTTTTTGTTGACTGTTTTATAATTTAGTACTGCTTTATCATTTAATATTCATAGTACCCTATGAGTCAGCTATAATCATTTTCCACATTTTACAGATAAAATAACAAACATTGAGAGATTCAGCAGCATTGTCAAGATCAAGCTAGTAACATACCTGAGATGTGAATCTACTGTCTCAGAGTCAAAGTTCTTAACCTTTATTGTGGCTAGAATTCCCAGCCTCTCCCGTTCAAAGTAATAAGCCCATTATTCTCAACATCAAAGTGTCAGTATCAGACAAATACAACAATCTCTTCTTGTTCAACTCATTACTTCTTCCCACAGCAAAACCTTTATTCATATGTTGTTTACTCTTAAGGGGCCTCTAATACCCACTAATGCTCCAATAAACAGTCTCATTCACTGCTCATTCAGTAATAGATGCTTTAGAATCCCCACTTGTGGTGACATAAACAAAAATAATACAGGACGGATATTTCCAAGCCTTATTTTTCAGTTCAGCACTAATGGTGCCTCTTAATACATTTACAGAAATCCCACTATTTACCATAACAGGAAAGAATCAAGAAGAAATCTGAGTTTACCCCTTAAACAAAATAATTGAATGTTTGGCTGCTGAGATAACAGCTCTATCGGGGACTTTTTCCATCAGCAGCTGTCTTAAAAGAACTCAAGGAGTTTTAGTCTAGGCAGGTGCTTTGAACTGGATAAATATGTTTATATTGAAGTAAGTGTAGACCTATTTGAGCAGAGGCTAAGTTCTACACGTAGCAAAATTGAATGCCATCATGCCATCAAACCTACACTTGAAAATCCCTTAGGAAGGCATTGTATCGGATAGCTGTACCGGTTAATAATGCGGATTTTTTTTCAATAGATGGAGTTACACATATGTTGATATATATATATATATATGCAATTTGATATGTATACTATTTTGTTGTATTGACAACAAGCTCCAAAACTTCATATGTCAAATTTTCTGAAGGTGTTAATATCATAGGTATTTTTATGCTTAAAAATGTCGAATTTTGTGCCAAAAAAAAGAGCATTTGCGGGAAGTTTAACTCATTATTTTGAAGAAAAGTTTTGCTGAAAGTTATTGTATACTTCGGGAACTATACATGCTCCATCTCAAGATACTTGTGAATGCTGGTTTAAATGCTTTAAAAGTGATGATTTCTATGTGAAAGACAAAACACGTCCAGGTCAACCGAAAAAGTTTGAAGACCAACAATTACAAGCATTATTGGATGAAGATGCATGTCAAACTCAAAAACAACTTGCAGAAAGATTAAACGTTGTTCAGCAAACAATTTCCAATTGTTTACAAGGAATGGGAAAGATTTTAAAGGAAGGAAAATGGGTGCCACATCAACTGATTTTATATATATACTAGAGGCCTGGTGCACAAAAATTTGTGCACTCGGGGCGGGGGTCCCTCAGCCCGGCCTGTGCCCTCTCGCAGTCTGGGACCCCTCAGGGGATGACCACCTGCTGGCTTAGGCCTGCTCCCTGGGGGATTGGGCCTAAGGTGGCAATCAGACATCCCTCTGGCAGCCTAGCAGCCCTCAGGGGATGTCCACTTGTCAGCGGGGAGCAGACCTAAGCTGCAGTCGGACATCCTTAGCGCTGCTGAGGAGGCAGGAGAGGCTCCCACCACCACTGCTGTACTGGCAGCCATCAGCCTGGCTTGTGGCTGAGCAGAGCTCCTCCATGTGGGAGCGCACTGACCACCAGAGGGCAGCTCCTGCATTGAGCGTCTGCCCCCTGCTGGTCAGTGTGTGTCATAGTGACCAGTCATTCCCAGTCTTTCTGCTGTTAGGGTCAGTTTGCATATTACCCTTTTACTATATAGGATAGAGGCCTGGTGCACGGGTGGGAGCTGGCTGGTTTGCCCTGAAGGGTGTCCCGGATCAGGGTGGGGGTGCCGCTTGGGTGCCTGGCCAGCCTGGGTGAGGGGCTGATGGCTGTTTTCAGGCTGGCCACACCCCCTTTAGGGTGGGGGTCCCCACTGGGGTGCCTGGCCAGTCTGGGTGAGGGGCTGAGGGCCATTTTTAGGCTGGCCTGCGACTGAAGCTCCCAGCCTCTCTTTTTTTTTCTTTTTTCTTTTTTTATTCTGGGATTTATTTACCTTCTATAATTGAAACTTTGTTGCTGTCACTGGAGCTGAGAGCTGGCACCTGCTCACTGCAGCTCTGAGGCCACGGCCTGCTGAAAGCACGTATCTGGGGTTTGTTTAGCTTCTATAATTGAAACGTTGTTGCTTTCGGAGCTTAGAGCAGGCCGCGGCAGGCGGGGAACCTTGGCTTCCTCCATCACTGGAGCAAGCAAGCCTCCTGCTCGCTTCAGCTGCGTGCTGCCGGCCACCATCTTTGTTGGCGGTTAATTTGCATATCTCGCTGATTAGCCAATGGGAAGGGTAGCGAAGGTACGGTCAATTACCCTTTTTGTCTTTTATTAGATAGGATATATATATATATATATCTATATATATCTATATCTATATATATAGATAGATAGAGATAGATAGATAGATAGTTAGATAGATAGATATCTCCATGTATTCAACACCTCTTTTCCTCTATAGACAAAATGGATCTCTGTTCCTTTTGGCATCCAATGGTAGATCATTTATATTTATGAGTCATATTATACAAAAATGTGCATCTTTGAACAATAACATCATACAAAGAACAGCAAGATGAGGGTCTTATTTTGGGTAACAGGAGATATATTGGGTAACAGGAGATATATCAACTCATCTCACCAGTGTTTGTTTATTGAAAAGACAGTCAAGTGGAATCACTGACACTACTTACATCGTTTTTCCTCCCCCTTCCTCTTTATTTCTCCTAGCTATTTTTTTCTGATGGAATTCATTTAGGATTGTTTAGAGTTGGAACAAATCTTGAAATTACTTTAAGGAAATGGTGGTTATCATTCAATAATCTCAGTTCCACCTCTTTTTAAAAAATAATAATACAGTGTAATACCCTGAAAGTCCATCTACGTTGTTGCAAATAGCATGATTTCCTTCCTTTTAATGGCTGAATATTATTCCAGGGATGGTGGGATAAGACATCGCTGATTATGACTGGTTTAGACTTACAATGCAAGGCACAGGATCCAGATCTGGGGGACATAAGAAAGCAGAAATGGGACACTAGACAAGAGGAAAAACATACCTGTTTAATAATGAGGGTGAGCATATAATTTGTTATCCAAATCAGGATACTTTTGAGAATGAAAGGGGAGGTGCTATCAATAATTACCCCAAGACAATATGTGTAAACAGGGAGAAATGGTCACCCTATAAATAAGCTGTTCTACAAATTATCCTGAAGTTATTCCTACAGAGCAAAATTGGAAATAAACAGACGACACCATCATGACCACAAAGCACATCTGTTTGTAGAAAATTTGGGTCTATTTTTGGAAGTAGGAGAAAATGTAATTATTATCTTATCTTTGAGAGGATGAACCAAACAGAATAACATTTTATGTAGCCAGAACCTGTTTAAAAAACTGCCTGCCGCCGAAACCGGTTTGGCTCAGTGGATAGAGCATCGGCCTGCGGACTGAAGGGTTCTAGGTTCGATTCCGGTCAAGGGCATGTACCTGGGTTGTGGGCACATCCCCAGTAGGAGATGTGCAGGAGGCAGCTGATCGATGTTTCTCTCTCATCGATGTTTCTAACTCTCTATCTCTCTCCCTTCCTCTCTGTAAAAAATCAATAAAATATATTTTTTAAAAAAAACTGCCTGCATGTTGATCATTATTGCAGCTGGGTAAATGGTTACATGGTGTTCATTACCCTATTCTCTCTACTTTCATACATGTTTGGAAATTTCATAGTAATGATTTTTAAAAGTAAACAAAGTTAACTCTGATGTTCCCATTAATAGTACATTGATTGAATACAAATTTTTTAAATCCATTAATAAATCATTTTATTAAATGCTTACTATAAAATTACTATGAGAGATTTTAAAAGTGCGATGGTGAGAATGATTTCAGCGTCAAGTATTCTCAAATTACCCAAGTAAATAAATAGTGCTGTTGCAAGAATTTCTCTATTGAGGAACTTGGGGATATAAATCTAATTTGAGAAAAAAATCAGATATTCTGTCTTGAAGCTCTGTTTACATAGAAGTCATATTATTTTCATTTATATTTCAGGTTGATTTTGAATGGCCTGGGGTAGATGTGATGGAGCTTATGGGATATTAAGCTTCCTGTATAAGTCACAAGAGGTTGGACTCTACTAAAGAAATAAATTAAACCACTCCAGTCTCAGTGGTTTAAAAACAACAAAGGCTTGTTTCTGGCTTGTTCTGCTGCCCATCATGGATTAACAAGGCTGGGGCTCTGCTCCCCTCGCTCACCCAGGGATACAGGTGGATGGAGACACTATCATCTTGCAATTGCAACATCTGGAATACGTCTTCCTCTTTCCTCGTGTCAGGCAATAGAGACCTGAGAATTACACATGAACTTTCTATTGCCTCAGAACGTAAGTGACATACTATTTCCACTAACATTTCATTGGCTGAAATGTGCTCTGCAGAGCCATTTGACTGCAGTGGGAAACTGCAATCTAGGGGGGCAAATGGGATATCTGGTGACCATTAAGGCTTCCACTATATCCCAACCACTCCTTTGGACAATACTGTAAAAATAAAAGTGCAGCTCTTGATTTCTGGTGTCTCAAATTGTAGAATTTGCGCTGAACACTGACAGAGAATTAAATGGCATCAATGTGTCTGAAAATATTTGTTAACAAATTCATAGGAAGAGAAGATTGCGAGGAAATTTCTACCTTTTTCAAGCACTACATAGTGCTCGTTTTTATAGAAGAGGCATGGTTAATTCAAATAAATATTAACAATTCATTCAAATCAACATAGCTGACCTTGTAATTGCCAACACTTCCCTAGCCATTTCTGAAGATAACAGTAATGTTTATTTTAAGATGAGTGATTGCTTTGGTTACCTATTTCTGCATCATCAACTACCAGCGGGGCTCAGTTGGGTGGTTTCACAGGGGGTCTTCCAGGCAATTGCAGTCAGATGGTGGCTAGAATCACAACCATCTGAAGGCATCTTTTCTCACAGACCCAACGTTTCTGCTGGGATGGCTGACACAGCTGAGGGCTGGCTGGGCATCCTTCCTTTTACACAGCCTCTCCACAAGAACAGCCTGGACTTCCATGTAACACGACCTCCTCATGACTGCTGGGCTTCTATATGGAAGGTAGTTTCTCCTAAAATAAGCATTCCAAGAGCACAAGGCTAACACTGCAAGGCTTCTCAGCACCTAAGCTTGGTCCCTCAGTATCGCTTCACTGCATCCCACTGATCAGCAGTGAGTCTGAGAGCCAACTGAGCTCCAAAGAGAGGCAAGGGGTGAGTATTAGGAGCATGGTTCATTGGGGCACCATCTTTGGAGACAAGCTATCATTAATCAGACATTTCATTTATCAGACCCTAATTTCCTACACTCTGAATCATTCATGGTCAAATACAAGTCCATATTTGAAAGGATTTATATTACCTCAAGTTTGCTTTTCCAGTTTTTTCCTTATCCTTTAAAAAAATCTGTAAATAGAACATGACAGTTTTCAAATGCCTAAGAATTCGTTTTGCAGATCTTCCCTGATCTCTTGATTTATAATGCTAAGATGTCAACTAGATGTCAGTTCTAAGTTAAGAGCATTGCCACCTTACTATTCTGGTCAGATTCTCAAATACATGGAGCAAGGATCAGGATGAATGCAAGAATCAGAGAGGATAGTGTAGGCCTTCCATTTTCCATATACAATCATATAGTGTGTGTGTGTGTGTGTGTGTGTGTGTGTGTGTGTGTGTAATATATAAAGTAGATTGTCTGGTATTACTTCCTAGGCCAAGGAGACCCCCCTTTAACAAAAAAATTCACAAACATCAACATAAGATTAGACATGGTTGCTTCATAACTCTTATTGAATGAGATAAAAACAAAGGTTATTTCATAACTATATCAAAGCAATAAGAGCACTGCTCAAATCATAAAAGTGACCAGCATACCCCACACCCAGGTAGCATCAGGGACTGATGCTTCTTTTTTAAAAAAATATTTTTATTGATTTCAGAGAGGAAGGGGGAGGGAGAGAGATAGAAACATCAATGATGAGAATCATTGATTGGCTGCCTCCTGTACACCCCCTACTGGGGGTCAAGACCGCAACCCAGACATGTGCCCTTGGCCAGAATCAAACTCAGAGCATGCCGATGCTCTATCCACTGAGCCAAACTGGCTAGGACAGTGACTGATGCTTCTTGAATGAGCAGGTACCTACCTATGTACCGATTTACTCATGACTGTATCTACGCTTATGTCGAACTGAGATTTGCTTGTGAATTTCATTCAGACACACACATATAGATCTGAAAAAAATAAAGATCCACTTTCCTTAGTGACTATAAATCCATGACTCAATTTTTTTTCTGTTAAGTGTTCTGCTGATGCCAAAAATCAGAAAAAGACACAACGCTGGAAACAAGAATTGAGTTGCACTTGTATTTTCAACCTCAGGCTGAGAATGTGTTAGGTACTTTCAAAGCCAATAAGCCTATTACATTGCAAACACAAAAGACAAAGGTTTTTGCAATAAACACAAATTTAAAAGGGAAAGATTAGAGCATGAGTAGCAAAGAAGAGGAATAATTATTCAGTGTGGGATAGGGTGTAAAGGGATTACCACCCACCAGGCCAGCTCAAGAGAATAAATCGCAGAGTGCTCAGCAGCTGCAAGGCTGGTGATCCTGCAAATATTCATATAATATTTCTAAAATTAAAAGCCACTGTTTTCGAAACCAAAGAATGAAGTACAACATGCCATGCATGGTAGGTGTATCTGTCAGAAAACAGTCGGAATCTGTGGGAAAAACAGAGCCCATTCGAGGCCGTCCAGGAGAAGGGGTTTAATGCAGGAAACTCAGTATTAGGGTTTCGGGAGAGCTAGAAATATATCCTGGATTTCCCCTCCCTATCTCTTTCCAACTTGCCAACAATGCTGCCCATTGGGAGAACCTTTGTAGGAGTCAGTGAGCCAGGAAGCCTACAGATAGTTCTGAAAGCAAAGGAGCACATGACCTGCACAATAGGCAAAACTTACAGAATGCAGTCATGTACCACAAAACAACATTTTGGTCAAGGACATTTTAGCCATCTTAACGTCATAGGCGTGGTAACACTGCAGTCGTCACACATGCCCTAGCCATATGTAATGCCGTAGCTGCTTTAACGTCATAGTGCAACTCATTTCTCACATGTTTGGGGTGATGCTGGTATAAACAAACCTACCAGGCTGCCCATCATAGAAAGTATAGCACATACAATAATGGTGGTAGGTATACCATCTAGGTCTATGTAAGCACACTCTATGACAGTGATGGCAAACCTTTTGAGCTCGGCGTGTCAGCATTTTGAAAACCCTAACTTAACTCTGGTGCTGTGTCACATATAGAAATTTTTTGATATTTGCAACCATAGTAAAACAAAGGTTTATATTTTTGATATTTATTTTATATATTTAAATGCCATTTAACAAAGAAAAATCAACCAAAAAAACGAGATCGCGTGTCATAGGTTCACCATCACTGCTCTGACATTTGCACAATGACAAAGTCACCTAACAACAAAAAAATGTACTACTCCTTGTACTTAGAATTAAAGGGAATCCTCCATACAAAAGATATGTCACCAATATTAATTTTAATCAGGGTACCATTTGAAAATGCCATCAAGTTAAGACCCCACCAATCAACCCTGTCTCTGCTTAATTTGGCTCAAGTAGTGACAGGCCATGGCTGTCCCACTGTGTCTGGTTTCAGAATGAGTACATCAGATGATCTCATTTGTAAAACTGAATGAGTTTCAGAGGGGTGGAAGGAGGGGAAGACAAACAATGCAGGCCAACTACATCGTATAACCTTGGACATCATCTCTGGGTCTCACTTTCATTAGACCCTGATGATTTATATCATATATCATATCATATCATATCATATCATATCATATCATATATTATATCATATCATACCGTATTATGTCATATTATAACATCCATCATCAGGGTGAGTGCAGAGAAGTGAGCAGTAACTTGCTCAACTAGGTCTCTGGAAAATGTGAGAACAGAAAGCGGAAATACTGATTCATAACCCCAAGTGCATTTTCAGGTAACACTTACTACATAGGACACCTGGATATTCAAAGCAATCTGCTGTGTCTGGTGCCACTGCCCCTTTCTGCACTTCTCTAAGCTTACAGCCATGAAGCAATACCTACATCCTTCCAAAGTTACCAGAAACTATAGCATCCATGGGAAAGCTGAGGCCAATGGAGGCAGAGAGAGACATCACATCAGCTTTTTATCCCCACCAACCAATTCAGTATAGAAATAGGAACTATGATAAAATCTTGCATGAAGAAAGAATTTTTTTCTCTTATTTTCTTCAATGTTGTGTTATTGATAAGTGTTACTTTCTAATTGCAACGAGAAGAGAAAAGGGAGTATACAAGAAGAGTTCACATTATGCTGATGTCGGGATAAATGATCACCAATCCCAAATTTCTACGCAAGTCAATAAAACGAGGGAGAAAATGTGAATAGAACCCATTTATAATGCACCTCTCTTATCATCACTACAGCCAAACTTGGTGACATGAAAAGTCTGAGAGAGAATTCTGACACATGAAGCAAAGGACAACTGGGAGTTTCTTTCTATCTGGTCTCATAACCAGGAGGTAATCTGAATGCAAGTCCTACTCAGCTTTTAGCGTCCACATTCCGTGTTCTCGCCATGTGCCGCTTCAGCAAGAAGCCCTGTGGTCAAAGTGTGTCACCTGTAAAAACTGCTCACCAACAGGAAGGATCCTATTCTGTATTCAACAGAACCATACAGCACCCAGCTGGTCTCACTTCCCCTAAAGCAGTTAATCAATATTCAGTATTGTTTGGCCTGAAAGGAGTTTGTTGATCACCTCCGGTGACTAGACACACACAAGAGAGGAGGAGATTCTAATATTAGTGCATTTTCTGACATATTGATGTATACACTCTTAGACAGAGACACATGTGCCATAAACATACATGCATGTATGCACACCCACATGGGAGCATACGTGATTTCCTGGAATAAAGGGGACAGGAAGGATCATCTTTGGTTGAAGAAAAAAAGGACAAATTCATTCAATTCCAATCATTTCTAAATTGATTTCATCAGCTATTCACCGAGGAAGGCTGTGAATAGGGAACTTCAGTATTTTCCAGTCTTTGCCCAGCTCACATAGCCCTGACCCCAAACTGCACAAACCTCTGTGGAGGGAGCCACCCTCGAGGGCAGAAGAGACAAGAGCCCAATCCCTTCCACATGCGCCCGGTGACGAAACCATGCCAGTTTAAGCACAATTCTCGGAAAGGGAGTATGTCAAGGCTGTTAAGGGGGCGCATTACCTGATGTGGCTGTGAGCTGGACCATCTGCTGTAGGAAGGAGCACCTGAGGCCTTGCTGGCTGACGTTCTCTGCAGAAGGGAGGGGAAAAGAAAAGACGTCATGCGGTCACACAAACGAAACACACTTTCTATTTCTCCAAACCAAATGGCTTCCGTCTCCGCAGTTCCAAACATTAACGTAGCTGAGACTCTGTCTGAACTTAATCCTTGTTTCCTTTCTTTTGAAACAAGTGTCAGAATGTGGACACCCGAGTCAAAAGATCTCGATCCAGGTCTCAGTTTGCACGAGTTGTTGGACCTAATGCAAGTCACCCAAGCGCTCTCTGTCTCAACTTTCTCTGCTGTGAGGCAGGAATAATCATTTTTGTCCTGGCATCACTGCGAGGGTCCAATATGATAGCAGGTGGGAAGCACTTTGTACAGTAAAGCGCTCTAAGGATATAAGGCATTCATTCAACAGGAAGAAAATAAGGCAGACTATTATAAGTTTCTGCTTGAAACACAAACTGGTGCACGAATATCCAAGTTAATACATGAGGTCATTTGAGAGTCGGTTATTCTTGTTATAAAAAAGACCCTTTAAACCGGCTGGGGTGGCTCAGTGGTTGAGCGTCAACCTATGAACTAGGAAGTTATGGTTCTATTGTAGGTCAGGGCACTTGCCCGGGTTGTAGGCTTGATCCCCATTGTGGGGCGTGCAGGACGCAGCCGATCAATGATTCTCTCTCATCGTTGGTGTTTCTCTCTCTCTCCCTCTCCCTTCCTCTCTAAAAAAATCAATAAAAACATTTTTTTAAATACCCTTTATCTTCGGAAAAACCTGACCACATCTTTGCTACCAGCTCCCTGGGACTGGAAAACACCACATGCTCACTATAGAGCAGCTAATCCAAACCCATTCTTAAAACCATTTTTCTTTGCCTGCTTCTAAGATAGAGGCTAGAAAACCTAAATACCCACTTTCTCAGCCTGCCTTCCCTCTAGTTCTGGCCAATGAGACCTGAGTATGATTTTTCAGGGGTTGGAGGAAAGTTCTGAGAAATCTTGTGTGTGTTTTTATAAAAGGGAAAAAACAAGACCTTCCCATCACCCTTCTTTCTCTCTGAGTATAAATTAGCTACATGGAGCTGGAGCAAGCATTTTGTGACCAGGAGGAAAAAGCTAAGAGCAGAGAGGTGAACCCTGATCTTGTGAAGCAACTGAAACACACTTCAGGCCGCTCCTTTGGCCTAAACTCCCCTGGTGTGATTGACCGCAATCCTGTTTCTGTTACTTCCGGAGTGTAATGATATACCCTGCTAGCTCATTGAAATTAAGAGTCAACTCACATGATTTCAATTCCTTGGGAACTTGTGGATGCTTCAGGCAGACAGAACCTAATGGCGGGGGCACGAAGATGCAAAAGCGATCAGTGTGTTTGGAAAATGATCAGGAGACCAACATAGAATTGCCAGCCCCTGGATTCACCATCACCGCATTTCATCTGCCTTCCAGGACCGCTGTGCAATTCTGTGCTGGCCTTTGCTGGTTCCGACTGCTTCCCTGAACTTCTGCCACAGGGAGACTGACTGGCATGTTGGCTAAAGGCTCTATTCTGCCTCCTCAGTTCCACTTTCCTGCAGCACCAGCCCATCTGAGGCGGCAGTGCTGGGACCCGCTCGCAGGAACCTCCCTGTCTCACCTGCTCCATGGAGGTGAATGGGATTGGACCCTATAGCAAAGTGTGAGCGGAGCATTTCAGTGTTCAGCTTGGATAAAGGGAGAACTATGGGGGAAGTGGCAAGAAGTTAAACTAAAGGCTTACTCCGGTTTCCTCAGTGAGAAGCACCAGGAATGAACTTGGAAGGTATCAGACTTGACCCATGCCAGACCGTGAACCTTCACAGATGCTGTTTTCCTGATTGTAAAATAGGTTAAGTTAGATGCTCCCCAGGCGCCTTTCTTACCCAGCCCCAAATCTATTCCAGTAAATGGGAATCCACTTTTAAAATATATGTGATTACTGATTATAGTGGCAACACTGAATTTCCATGGAAATTCAATATTACGTGTTTAAAATATCCCCCCCAAAAAAAATTTATTCTTAAACCTCAGGAAACTGGAAAATGCTAGTAATCCAGAAGAGCCCCTTGTCTGAATATTTTAGCAGACTCCAAGTTCCCAGTATTTTTAGGAAGGGGCTACTGGCTGGTTTTCTAGCCCAATAATTTGGCCTTTGGCAGAGTCTCAAGTCTCCTGAAAGACTTAGGAATTCACCATCAGACTAATTTTTGAGATACCATGCCTTGAGAACAGAACTCATCATTGTCTCAAACAACAATACAGGTTTCTAAAATTATAACAATGAATTTTACATTTGTTATCAGAAAAATGAAGTTTTTTAAAAATTAAGTTATAATTGAAATGTTAACACTGTGTAAGTTTAAGGTGTACAATGGGTTGAGTTGGTACATTTACATATTGCAATATGATTACTACCATAATGATATGATTTCTAACACCTATCACATCGCATAATTATCATTTCTTTTGTGTGATGGGAACAATTAAGATGTAGTCTCTTAACAACTTTAAAGGTTATAATACAGCACTGTTGACTACAGTCTCTAAGCTGTGCGTTAGATCTCCAGGACTCATTTATCTGCCAGCTGTAAGATTGTTCCCTTACACACTATTTTCCAAATTCCTGCACCCCGCCCCTCAGCCCCCGGTAATTACCATTCCACTCTTTGTTTTCAAAAGGTTGGCTTTTTAATGTACTACATAAAAGTGATTATCATATAGTGTTTGTCTTTCACTGTCTGACTTACCTCATTTAGCACACAGATTGTTTCCCTCTCTTGGTTATTGTAAATAATGCTTAATAAGCATGGAGTGCCAATATCTCCTTGATATCCCATTTACTTTCTTTGGATATCTATCCAGACATGAAACTACTGGATCATATCAAACCTCCATAGTGTTCCCATAGTGGCTGAACCAATTTATAGTCCCATCAACGGTGCCTTTCCTCCACGTTCTCACCAACACTTGTTACCTCTTGTCTTCTTCAAAGCTTTGGGTGGGTGTGTGTGTGTGTGTGTGTGTGTGTGTGTGTGTGTGTTTTATCAAAACAGAATTATGGCAATCAAAGTCAAGATCTGAGCACTGATGTCCAAAAACATTTTAAAGAAAAATGAGGTGTGTGACCTGGAGGAGATGACCCAAATTATTACATAACCTTGAAGTGGGAAGGGCAGAAGATGGATATTGTGGATTTGAGCGCAACAATTACTCTATCTGAAATGCTCATCTCTCCACTCTTGGTAAGTGTCACAATATTTCCATGTCCACGCTTAGCTTTTTTCTAAAGGTCACACTGCATTTCAGCACTGACAGTGTAATTAACTTTATAATGGTAATTGCAGACTATTGTGACTCACGTACTTCATGTCTTTTCTAGGTTAAGGATAAATGTGAAAGGCCAGAGAAACAATGAAACAATTGGTCAACATAAATTACACATTTTAAAGACGTGACAATGTTCAGAACTGCACCACAACTTCTGATGGATGTCACTGCATTCAAAAAGCAGTCTCATAGCACTAAACACAAAATCTGATTGGGTTTCCTTTATGTGTCTTTGAATACACTAGTTATAATGTGTGGTTTGGAGTTCATCCTAGACAAAAATCAATTCATCTGACTAACCAGGTAGTGATTGTTCCTTTCCTCAGTTGCCTCCTACTAGTGCCCTTAGCAACCAATCTATATATATAAAAGGCTTATATGCTAAGTGTCCAACTGTCTGACCAGTCGCTATGACACGCATATGCTAAGTGTCCAACCATCTGACCGGTCGCTATGACACGCACTGACCACCAGGGAGCAGCCACAGACCTGGTGCCCACAAAGTAAGACTCAGCTTTCCACAAGTGGGACACAGGCCCCACCACCACCCCAGAGCAACAGCCCACCAAATCGCAGCTGACTCTGCCAAGGCCCCATGGTGCAAAATGTGGCCCATAGCCCAGCCAGGAAATGGTCGTTGTGGGTGCCTGGCAATAATGTCATGTAGCAACGCCCAGCTTCCTCTCCCTAGCAATGACTATCCTCCTTGCAGTTTCTTCAGCCCAGGAACACGACTTGCTTTATAGACAAGTGCCGCCAGCATTTAACACTTTAACCAAATGTCTGTGAAGTGTGTTCCCATGCCTCATCTCATTTGATCCTCACAGAAGTCCTGGAAAAGGTAGATAGGAGATTCAGTGGAATCCTATTTTCATTAGCTGGAAAATGGAGATTTTAAAACCTTAGAAACTTGACCCGACTGAAAAGAAGTAAGAAATGGTGGACCTTGAAAATGACTTCAGGTTTTTTCACTGCACAGAATATAGTCAAACACTGCTGCAGTTAAATACTTTACCCTTTGTTCTCCCTGCGTGATCTACAATAATAATCTGCTTCGTGTTGATATTTACTGTTGTGTTGCTGACAATTACCTGAAAGAGAAGTTGGGGTGCGTCACTGGGCTGGAAAAAATTTAGCTATATCAGAAAGCGGGTCTAATTAAGCAAGTTTATTCTATATATGTAAAAGGCTAAGTTGACTCACAGGTGCGATACAAAGCTCTTATTGACAGCAATCACACGTGTGTGTTTCATTTGTCATTGTCAATCATGAATTTGGTTGACACTTCTATTACAGAGAAAGGGCAAATAGTGGTATTAAAATATTTCTTCTAATTTCCTTTCAATGTGCATGAATCCGTGTACCAGGGCACTAGTGGTTAATAAAAGGGCAGTATTCAGATCGGCATAATGATACATGCCGGTTAAAGTGCAAATTCTCTGGCCCCAAGAATTTACAAACCTCTGGAAGTGGAATCCAGCAATTTGCTTTTTTAAAGGAGGCTCTTCAGTGGATTGATAGTAAATCTTAGAAGCAAAGAAAAATCCCAGAATAATCCCAGCAAACCCTTCCACCGCTACCTGCACCCACTGAAGGACAAGGATGATGAAGAGGAGAGGCATGGAGACCCAAAGATATTATGGAGAGCAGTTTCCTTTTTTTTTTCCTGAACAGATAAAAATGAACTCTGAAACTCCAGAGAAATATTTCTGGAAATTGTGTGAAGATGCTTGGGGGAAAAGAGTCTGATCTTTAATCTACTGATATACTAGTAGATTGAACCTTGAAACCACCACAGCCCAATTAAATGGTTGGGTTAGGGTTTCAGTTTAGATATCCATGCTCTGCCCTTGGAAAACCTTCCTGAGGACCAAGAATGGGCTACTGCCCTTCTGCTGTGTTCCCAACACATCTGAACCTACCTCATCAAATGCTGATTCCACTCTCTTATAACAGCCTTCTAAATGCAGCTTCCTTTTGTTGACTGTACATTCCATGAGCTTATGGTGGGGAGGGGGAGCAAATTGGGGCTGGGTCTTATTTACACTTGTAACCAGGCATGCCTGTGCCTAGAATAAAGTAAGTGCTCAGTAAACGTCAAATTAATTAATAGTTTCCGTAAACTTAACCCTCTTCAACTTCTGCAAGAATGAAAAGGAGACTGTCAAATAAGAGATAGTGGTGATGAAAGTTACACTCTTGACGGCAAATACAATAAAAATTGTAGGGTTCCAGAGCTCTAAAGGCTACTGTAATTCTCAGAAAGCATAGCACCATTGGCCCAGATTTCAAATTATTTTAGAATGCAGAGTCCCTTGCTCTGGCTTGCTATAAAATTTAGCCATTGATATTTTATAGGGCAGCCGTGGGCAAACTACAGCCCGCGGGCCAGATCCGGCCCGTTTGAAATGAATAAAACTAAAAAAAAAGACCTACCCTTTTATGTAATGATGTTTACTTTGAATTTATATTAGTTCACACAAACACTCCATCCATGCTTTTGTTCCGGCCCTCCGGTCCAGTTTAAGAACCCATTGTGGCCCTCGAGTAAAAAAGTTTGCCCACCCCTGAACTAGGGCAAGAAATAAGGAAATAGCAGACACCACTTTGAAGTTGAGAGCATTGGTTAATGGATACGTGTTATACCACATGAAATGTCTCGGGAATGCTTTGAGGAAACCTTGAAAGCACTAGGTGATCTACAAAAGCAGAGACAAGCTAGAAGTGAACAAAACGTTGAAACCAAAACACTGACCTTACTTTACATCTTCTCTCTCTCCCTTCCCTGGGCTGTGAGGCTTACGGAAATGCAGATGACTTACATCATTGAGAAGGGGGTTCAGGAGGAGGAGTGTGTAGAACATTTTAGTGACAAATGCAAGCAGAGAGTGCTACTAAGGGGCTTCCCTGTAACAGTGTTCTGTTAAACAAAGGACAGAGACGCGCCATGCAGAAACCTGGAAGACAGACCCAATTCAATGGCAGCTCATAACTGAGTCAATCTGCCAGATGCTGCAGCAAGACTGCCCACCCGCCAGCCAGCCAGTCAGCCAGCCGCTGCACTCCATCCCCCAACTGTCCTTTGCTTGGCCAGCTAGCTTCCTCCAAGCCTAATTGCCCATCATCACAAGGGAAGGAACTTTGGCAACACATACATTTTTCAGTAGCTGGAGTTTTCTCCTGCATTAAGCCTTGAGCATATTTGAAGAACAAAAAAATAATAATAAAATAAAATAAATAGTGTTGGAAGGTGCCAATTGGACATCTGCATTTAACATCTTAGCACAAAAAGTCATTGACAAAGATGATCCAAGAACCAGCATGGGTTACGCAGACAGACTGAACTCCGGGTGACAGGCCATGACTTTTGGGGTTTTCATTTCAGATGAAAAAGCATGTTTCCAACCCCAACGAGATGAATCATGCAAGAAACAAGACCAGAAAAGCAAATCGCCTAGACAGCAGTAACATTTTTAATAAGGTATGGAGAGCTGACTCAAAAACCTTTCTTCCAAGGCTTTCTCACTTTACAAAGTGTAAGTGGTAAAGGCTCTACCCACGCACACCTTAATAAGTAGCTACCAAAAAAAAAGTCACAAGGACGTGTCTGCATGCCAGGCAAGCTAAGAAAAGGAAATTGATAAAGAAAATAAGGATGTGGGGTGAAGTGCTGGCGTCTCTTTAATAATTTTGCTAGTGAAAGAGCAGCATGATCTCCTCATTATATTTGTGATAGCCCAGGACACAGATTCAAATATCTGTTGCTACGTTTATTTGACATTTACTGATTGCCTATACTACTGGTGTCCATGAGATACTTAAGAAACAGTCTCCATCCTTCCTATCCTTTATAGACACAATCACAGACTAATTACCTTCATTTCAATAAGAAATCATGGCGCTCAATTAGGGAATCCCAGAACTCCGTTCCAAACAAGCTCAGTCATGGAGTTCTGTCACATTCCTAACACTCCGGAGAATCCTGACAGTTGGGTAAGGAACACTACCTGAAGGGTGACCTAAATCTTGCCAGTTTCAGTAAAAGCCCAGATCGTTAAGGTCTATGACAAGCAGCTCACCTATTCTCCATCTCTTTCGAATGCTAAGCATCCTTTGGTATTCTTTTCCCAATTAAATCAACCCGTTTTATTTAACCTTTCTCTGCGTGCCCTAGTTTCCAGCCTATTCATCATTCCACTGCCCTCCTCTGGGCCACCTCCCAAATCTCCACGCTCCTCCCTCTGAAGTTGTGAAATGGGAAATTAGATGAGTTACTCATTGTGTCCTCATTCCATGACAAAATGCAAAAGGCAATAAATCTAAGCTAGCCTCAATGCAAAAAAATAAAAGGGAGAAAATCTCCAGGCAACGCAGTACTAAAGACTGACTTAGGAACTCTATTAGAAAGGCTTTACCTCTTGGTTTGATTTATTTTCCAGAGATGGAGGAGGAATAAATGAGTCTTGTTCAGAACACCTAACCAAGTCTCTTTTTTTTTGTATTTTGCTGACAAAAAGCAGATGTAGAATACAGACTCCATCTCCTTCCAGGAGTTAAAATACCTTATGTAATTTCTGAGATCAAAATGGTGCTCCCAGGGTTCTTATTTGCTAGTTCCTTGGCCCCTTGGTGCACTTGAACTTTACAAGCATTTTGTTGTACACATGACATGTGGAAAGCACTCTATCAGCAATAGGGGTTACAATGATGGATAAGATTCTCCTCAGTCCCACCCTGCCCAAAAGATCCACATGTACCGGTAAGCCTGCCCTTAGGATAATCATAATTATCCTATTATGATTCCTTCGCAGCTCCTATCACTATCTGAGATTTTTCTTATTCATTTGTTTCATTGTACATGGTTCATTCCCTCGCTAGAATATAAATACCAAGAGAGAAGGTTTCTTACCATTTTACCACTTTCCTTTTTTAACCATCACTTTTACTATCATGCACATAGCAGTGTTTCAGGACATATTAGTGGAATGAATGAATGCTCAGTTCTTACCCTCAGAGTTACAGTCCAGTGAGGGCAATTAATGTATACCCAAACTCTACTGCAAAGGGTGTTGCTCCTTCCACCAAATATGAGGCTGTGCAGGTTGTGCCCTGCATGAGGGAGCCACTCACAGCACAACAAAATCATACACCAGTATATTGCAACCCTTTTCCAGCAGGAGTTGTAAAGTGCCCTGCTGTAACAAAATTGATATAATTTTCTGACAAATGTCTTAGAGAGAGTAGTTTATTCTCATTTACAAAATGGTGCTCTGTGGGCAAGGAATGATGTTGTGTGTGCAGAACTGATTTTAGACTTAACTTCCTGGCCTTGGGCTTTGAGTTTCCAAGGCCGGGGGCAAGGAGGGAGTGCAGTAGAGATTTCACCAAAACATATTATTTTAAATAAATACAGTGTGGTCTCTAGGCTCCAAGGTGGCCTCGTAGGACCTCTGTTTCTTGGTATTGACCTTGGTGATGTCCAGGGTTGGTATGGTTGACCAATAGAATATAGAAATAATGATTGGTCACTTCCTCAATTAGGTTATAATCTTGGCCAGGCTCTCTTGCACTTGGGTCACTTACTCTGGGAGGAGTTATCTCATGAGCCACCCTATGGAGTGTCCCACCTGGTGAGGAACAGGAACCTCCTGCAAATATCCATGTGAACGAACTTGAAAGTTCAACCCCAGTCAAATCTTCAGAGATTGCAGCCTTAGCAATGGCTTGACTGAAACTTTAAGAGAAACCCTGACCCAGAACCACCCAGCCAGTCTGATCACAAAGTTCCTACCCTCAGCAACAGATTGTACAAGATAATCAGTGTTTGTTTTTTGACAGCTAAATTTGGGGGTCATTTGTTACACAGCAATAGATAACTAATTCACCTTATTGGCAGGAAAACTATTCACCTCTTACTATAATACCAATAAAAGTCTGTAGAAAGCATATAGTATCCTGTGAGTCATACCTCAGGCACAAGAATACGTTAACCTCCTGAATTGTAGGGACAAAAAGTTTCAGGATTTTTCCTCCTTTGGGTCTTTTTTTTTTTTTTAAATCAGTCCCTGAATTTTCACATTGTTATTTAACAGGTCTCGCAGTCACTTTCTTCAAGGAGAGAGAACTCGAAGTCCCTGAAGACATGAGCACAAGATAACCTCCAGCTCCCTTCCTGCAAAAGACTAAAAACAACGAACAAGATGCTCTGTAAATAAATGATAAGCTTCCTGTTATCATGCAGCTTTCTCTCTCTGAAACTCAACTTGATCTTGCTATATCGTCTAAAAAACAAACTGGTTCACTTTAGCTATTGGGCTGGATCTGCCGCTCTATGTCTCAGGGAAACAGAAATCCTCCACTAGCAGCTGCCTAACAGGGCAGGGTAGGGAGTTAGGCTTTCAGGGTCCTGAGGGGAGGAGAGCACACACTCATACGGAAAGCGTGAGCTGACTCAGTGTGACGTAAATAATATGTTTTGGTGAAATGGCTGAAAAATGGTCCCTTAGTTCATTTGGGGAAATGTTCATTTCCCAAGTGATCCAACCCAACCCAGAAGCCAGCAAAATTTTTCTAAATGGGCCTTACAGTGAATATCTTAGGCTCTGTGGCTATATGGTCTCTTTGACTGCTATTCAAATCTGCCCCGGTAGTATGAAAGCAGCCAGAGACAATATATAAAGAATTGGCTGTGGCTGTGTTCCAATAAAAAAAAAAAAACAAACAAACAAAAAACCTTATTTGCAAAGACAGGCTTGGGCCAGAGTAGATCGACAGGCTGGAGTTTGTACATTGTTCTTATCTCTCACTGGGATGTTTACGTACCAGAAAAGCAAGAATAGAAACACATAGGACAGTGCTCTAACCCCTCTCTAATCGCTGAACATTTTGGCATATAAAGGTATTGAGATTTTTAGCTCCAAAGACCCATCCTTGGGTCAATTTGTTCAATTCTGTTTCCCAAAGTTATTCTTCCAGAATAACTGGAAGAATTTACTTGCTCCCCCCTCACACCCTCCACATTCTCCACCTCCTTTCATTCTCAACTTGTTTTCTTACTGAACATCTATTAACATCTCGGGGATTGGAGCTTCCATACAACATTCCAGGAAAAGTAATGAGTGACCTGAGGAAATAATGAATTACCTAATGAGTGAGCTAATTTGTAGTGTATTCAGCCTAAGTGAAAAATTTGATCCTAACTCCTCAAGGAACTGCCTTGGAACTCGAAGTGTCCGTAAACACTTTAAGGCTCAACCTGTGGGTCGTGAACAATGAAAATACATCCTGCATATCAGATATTTACATTACGATTCATAACAGTAGCAAAATTACAGTTATGAAGTAGCAATGAAAATAATTTTATGGTTGGGGGTCACCACAACATGAGGAACTGTATTAAAGGGTCGCGGCATTAGGAAGGTTGAGAATCACTGCAAGCAATACCTTGACTTTCCTTACATAGGATAGCCCCAAAGATAGAACACTTACATAGTGTTGGTTGTGTTTGTGTGTGTGTGTGTGTGTGTGTGTGTGTTATCTGTTTTGTGGGAAATGGATTGATTGATTCCTTGCCACATTTTTCTACATCCTCCACCTCCCCCAACCCTCATCCCATAAGTGGTTGTTACTTTTGGAACTTATAGTAGGGAAAACCATCATTTAGGAAGTTATGGATTAGGTTATATAACCTCCAGAAAATTCCAGGCACTAACACATTTCACACTTAAAACTCAAAGTTGGTTTCATTGGCCAAATGAGCAAATTGAAGGTTTTCTGGCAAAGTGTAATGGGAACTTGTAAAACATATATGATGGTGTCAGGCATTGTCAGAGCTCTCTTTTAAGCAGAAGAAGCCGAGAGTTTCTCATTAGTGTCCTATGATTATTGATGATTACTGGCCAAACAGAGGAATCCAATCTGGTTACAATGTGGGAGGGCTGATGCCCATATGTTCATTGGCTAATTCCTTCACCTTCTTTCATCCACTCCCGTCTATTTCGAAGAATTTTGTTGTCACCTGCATTATTTAAAACTTTTTTTAAATGAGAGGAGGGAGGTGAGGTGGAGAATTGAGCCTACCTTTAAGAGAATGGAATTTAAGGCCAGCATGTGTACAAAGCATTCACAAGTATTAAATCAGGAGGAAAAAAAAATTCACCACCCAATGCAATGTGTATTTAAGTGGAATAAATTCCAAGAAATTGTGGAAAGGCTGCCCTCTTCAGACACATTTATTTTCATTTTTAAGTTGCTATAGAATCTTCTATATAAATTTTCTATAGGAGGAAAAAATGGAGCGTGGGGTAAAGAATTTTTAAATCTGAGCTTTACTCTCATAAAGAAGTGTCAAACAAGTACATGGGGAAAATGTTATGAAGTACCTGGAGTGCCTGTCTGGACTTGCCTGGAATATGTATCTTATGAGTATTCCACGGGGCTCTTGAAGCATGTACGCCCCGAACACTTTAGACTCCTGAGAGGTAGTTAATTAATGGAGCTGTCTGGGCTGAAATGTTTACCGCGGCTGTCACGTATCTAAGTGCACTCAGAATAACCACCTGAAGTCACAATAATTGGCTTTCGTGTCATTAGAATTTTTAATAGCCCTGATGAACTCAGCTCTTATTCTACACAAACCTCTTGTTTTCTGTTTTACTCCTGTCATTCTGGACAACCTGAAATGACAATTAAGGGAGTCCTGTCATAAGGAGAGCTACCGTGCATATCCGGGACCTTGGGAAGGCACTAATTCTGCTGTTGGCAAAGTTTTCCTTACAATATTCTAGACAGGTCGTAAGGAGAACCGAGTGGAAATTTCCATCCAAACACAACTTGTTTTTCTACATTTCCTGACCTGGGTTTTTCTCCCCCCTAATGCTTCCTTTTTCAATGACCAAATGCAAGGGATGAGTCCAATATAAAAAGATGGGTTCCAAGAACCTCACTCACAAACCAATTCCAATTCTTTAGTCAATCCGGAACAAATAAGAGCAAAAAAAAAAATTACCAGTGAATCAGAAAATACCCTCATTGTATCATCTTCTGCTAGAAGGACAGGATGGAATTTAGTTAACAGGGTAGCCTCTTTTGCTTTATAATGACAATGAGAAGAGATGGCATGTAATATACTCAGAGTTCATTGGAGAGGGAAATTCTAAATATCATTTTTGAGAAACAGCTGTTTATGAAAATCGAACTGCAGTCTGTGGGAAAATGGTGTGGGGACAATGATAACTGCTGATTTACATTATATTTGACATATGTAATAGGCATGAGCGGTTTGCAGAGGGACATAAGTATAGAACCGACTTGTTTATAAGTTGAGGTGACGGGACTGAAAGGCAGTGCACACCAGCAGGTTTTTCCTCTGGCTTCCAATATTCCCTTTCATGTATAATAGATAGACCAGCATTTTTATGATGGTTAAAATAAGAGTAAATTGTCAGGATTTAAATTATCATCCATTTGCCAGAAATACTGATTTTCTTTGAATGGATGCTAAACAATTGCCATTCTGAAGGCAATCCTAGCAGACTAGCAAATATGGGGGCTTCTTGTGCTCCCAAATACTAATGTCCAAAACTGAGATCGGTAGGGAACCAGACTTCCAAAATGACCCATGCTTTATGCCTATGCAGAGTTTAAGTTCATAGCACTGGGCAGAAAAGCCAGAGTGATACCAAATGCTGAGCTCAGGTGATATGCCCATCTGCAGGGATAAAATGAGAAAATTCCAAAGGAAGCTAACAGAAGGCACTTTGTACCCTAGTGCAAGGTCTCGAGGTGGAGAGAAGCTAATCACGGGTGCCATGGCTTCTGGGATTTCAAATATAAGCATATTTGCTTCTGTAATTAAAACCCTGTAAAACATTGTGAACATGAATCCAGTTATAGATGCTGCATACACATGCATATAAATTACAGACTTGTGTAGTTTGTATACATACACAATATAAAAATTATGAATTATAAACATAGTATATATTATGCCTTATTATTTAGATGTATTTTATTTATATGTTGTAAATATTTGTACTGTTATGTAAATACATAAGTATAATATAGTAGAGGCCCAGTGCATGAATTCGTGCACGGGTGGAGTCCCTCTGGTTGGCCTGCAGGGATTGGGCCGAAACCCACAGTCCAATGCTACCTGCAGCTCCTACCTGCTGCTCCCACTCATATCAGTCCCACTGTGCCTGTCACGGGCTCACGCCCAATCAGTCCCAATCGGGAGAGGCTCACGCTGCCTCAGCAGCATTTGCCAGCCATGAGACCTGCGTCTGGAGCCCACCCAAGGGGAGTGGCCTGAAACCAGCTCTCTGACATCCCCTGAGGGGTCCCAGATTGCAAGAGGGCACAGGCCAGGCTGAGGGACCACACCGATGCACGATCAGGCCAGGGAGGGACCACTGGAGGGCTCCAGGGCGTGTCTGGTCCATCTTGCTCAGTCCTGATTGGCCAGATCCCAGCAGCAAGCTAATCTACTGGTCGGAGCCTCTGCCCTGGTGGTCAGTGCACATCATAGCAAGTGGTTGAGCAGTCTTAGCATATCATTAGCATATTACACTTTGATTGGTTGTTCAGTTGTTCTGCTGTTCAGTCTATTTGCATATTACTCTTTTATTATATAGGATTACATATTACATACTATATTATATTATGTATTTCATATATTACATATAAGTTATATGTAATATATATTAAATATAAATATGCACATATATAAATATACTACACACTAGAGGCTCAATGCATGAAATTCATGCAAGAGTAGGCCTTCCTTCCCCTGGCTACCAGCACCACTTCCCTCTGGCACCCGGGATCCAGGCTTCCCTTGCAGCCCCGGCTTTGTCCAGAAGGTCATCCGGAAGGACATCCAGAAGGATGTCCGGTCTAATTAGCATATGACACTTTTATTATTATAGCTTATAAAATGTGCTATAAAATTATATATTCAGTATGTTATTTTACTGCAAAAGTATATAAACAAAACCATAGATACTGAATTTAATTGGGAATGTAACATTTTCAAGGGTAATCTTAATTGCATGTAATTTCTAACTCCCACAAGGACTTTAAAATGAAAACCCTTTCATCAGAGGAGACACCACTATATTTATTCTCAACAGAGCACTCAACAGAGTCTTCCTCCTCCTACAGAAGTAAATGCATCTTTAACAGTGAGCGCAGGAATGCCATACAATTTCAAATCTAAAATAAAAATAATTTTTGAATTGGTATTGCCTATCTTGGCCTTGGTCTACTAACTATTTTAAAAACAACTTTGAGGTGGAATCATTGATGTGTCCATTATAAAGAGCAGTACAAGAAACCCCAAGTTACCCAGGACATGTGAAAAGGTGAGTTCCTGGGTAATGCTGGGACAAGCCTGCTCCATGGACAGGGCCTGTAACCACTGGACCTCCCAGCCTCCCCAGGTCTCTGTGCTTTGATTAGCAAATGTCCCAAAGCACCATATTATGCACAAGATATCAGCGCGATCATTTGTAAAGGTTCTGAAAAATCCCTTCTTCCCTCCCATGCACATTAAATAAGCCAGCCTTCATGCCAATTTCCCCACACAGACAAACCATTACCAGCTACTGTTACCATGGCACAGACACACACCGGGGAAAACTCCCACACACAGAAGGGTCGTTTTTGTGATTAACTGGTAGAATCAAAAGATGAAAAAAGAAAAAAAGACAGAGCTGGAGCTCAAGCCATGCACGGCTATTTGTCCCACATGAACAAAATATTCATAAAAACAAACAGTGCATGGAGCCAATATGGCAAATTTTAGACATGAGCATGGTTTTACAATCACTGATAAAATGCTGGAGGGCAGGGCAGGGGTGGGGATGGGGGAGGGGGAGGGGGAGGGGGAGCTCCGAGGTTTATTCTCCTATTCTGTATATACTCCATGGCTTCATTATGGAGAGGGCAGAAGCCAGGGGAACTTCTGAGCATTAGCGTGAGCAGAGAGGCACCTGAGCAGCAGTGTCTACATGAAGGTAGGCTTCGTCCCCCTGGCACACACAGCTCTTGATCGCCAAGGCAAAAGTAAGCACTCAGGTCTGGATACCAAGAAAAGTCCTAAGGCCGCACAGTGAAAGGAGGCAGCCAGGTTTCCTGAAAGCTAGCGCCTGTCTTTCGGCGTGATGCTCAGAATTCCCTATCCCAGTGCGGGGTGCAAGGTCCATGCATAATGTTAGACTCAGAATCCTGGAGCTAGAAATATCTGTCGTGGGCGTCTGTGGATTTACTTGCCCAACCCCCACGCCCACATTTTTCAAAAGATGTTTTCATTGATTTCAGAGAGAGGAAGGGAAAGGGAGGTAGAAACATCAGTGACGAGAGAGAACCATTGACCTGCTGCCGCCTGTACGCCCCCGCACTGGGGACCGAGTACACAACGCGGGCATGTGCCCTGACTAGGAATGGAACAAGTGACCTCTGGTTCATGGGTTGAGGCTCAACCACTGGGCCACACCAGTCAGACCAGGCCCACATTTTTTGATAACAGTGTATTCTTAGAGAAACTCCTCCACCCCCACTACACAGCCGTTCAGGTGTCTTGTCCTACAGGCAACCCAAGCCTGCCAGGCGGTTTCTTTGCCAAGAACTGGGATCTTGAGAGGAATGGCCCAAGGGCAACATGAGATGCCTCATCCTGAGGGAGGTGCCCTGGAGAGATCGTCCATTAGTTTCTGTAACCATCCTAGGTCCCTGGAGCTCCCTTCCTTGTTGCCTTTTCCAAGCTCTGAAGGCTCATTTTTTTTAATTTAATTCTAAGACCTACCCCATATCCTTACAATAAAGTCCATTTTGCTTAAGTTAGCCATGGTTCTTTTTTTTTTTTTTTTTTTGGCTTGAAACCAAAGTACCATAACTGACACAGAACCTCATGAATTACCTTGTTTCCAATTCCTTTTTCACTCTTCACTGCACACTATTTATCAAGTTTTGTTCATTACATGTGGCTGTTTTCTCTCTATATATACATATTATAATATATTATAGTGTATTAGATTCTACTGTATCACATTCAACTATATTACACTCTACGATCATTGTACTTACCACACCATAGTTTTCCATCCTTAAAGCTAACGATATACTTATTGCAGTTACATGGGAAATAAGGAGGTAATTGAAGCTTAAATAGTTAAATCAGTGGTGCACGGAGGTCACCTGAATCATGGACTCGGCTAACCCATAGCTTCCTGATCCCTGACTGCTTATTCAGTGGGTCTGGGTCTGGGTCTGAAGTTGCGAGGGGGGGTGGGGGGAAGGAGCCAATATTTTAACACGTCCCTATATAGTGATGTTGCTTGTCCAGGACCACATTTTGCATAACTCCAGGTTAAGTCAAAGCTTCTCAAACTCTAACATGCTAGCAGATCACCTGGGAAATGTCTTCTGATTTAGCAGGTCCGAGGTGGGGCCTGAAACTCTGCATTTCTAACAAGACCCAAGAGTTGCTGATGCTGCCAGACCACACTGAGGAGCACGGATTATGGAACTGACCCAGATCACACCATAACTAACAGTGTCACCTTGATTTCAGGTTGGCCTTCTCTTATTCACTCTACTGTCCCACCTAAGAAAACCTGGTCTTTACAGGTGAGAAACCCAAATCCCGGAAGGATCACACAACTTGACCAGATCTCACAGCTGGTGAGTTATATATTCAGAAGGACACAACCCCGATCTTGAACCACCATCCCAAGGTTGCTGTCCTCTTTAGTGTTCAACATTCACGAAGTATTGAATGTTCATATCCACTCTGTGTTAAATCCTGACAAACACACCAAGAAATGGGCAAGGCCAACACTACTCATTCACATTGCAGGGATGGGACAGCCAACTGAGGTGCAGAATGGATACAGGACATGCTATGATCACTCAGGTCAAAGGTGCCAGAAAGGATTCTCAGGTTAGGGAATTGCCTTGAGCCACCACTATCTCAACACGAACAACAGGTGCTTAGTGCTGAGCGTCAGCCCTGCTAACAGCAAGGTCCATCGGCCTTCCACGTACCTTGGTGCACTCTCGTGACAGCATCGGCAAGCGGTGGCTTCCCGCACTGGCCTAAAGAAATTCCAGTGCCAAGTGCAGTGTTCCCACCACCTACAACAGCCCCCTTGCAGAGGAGGCAAGTCACATCCTTGCCGTGAGAGAGAGATGGGAGAACCTCAAAGAGCTAATCATGGGGACCCAAGACTCTGGAGACCAGGCATCAAAACTAGTGTCCACTAGCCCTGTCTGGCTTATTGAGGCATTTTCTCTGGTCTGCCCAGCATTGGTTTGGCTTGTTGGTTAGGCAGTTGCCTATGTTTAAATGTTGGGAAAATATACATTATTAATTCAGAATAAAAATTGTGGAGATGTGGCCACACAGAGTCCAGATTCTCGTGATATAAAAGTCAGCTCTGGTTGTGAAGGGAGGAATGTGGAGGCACAGTGGTCACTAAAGCAACCACAGGATCAGTCATGAGGACTTTTGTTATCTATAATAATAAAAGCATAATCTGCTAATTAGAGCAGACATCCTTCTGGACAACCTTCCAGATGAAGCTAGGGCTGCGAGGGAAGCCTGGGTACCGGGTGCCAGAGGGAAGCCAGTGCCGGCAGCCGGTGAAAGGAAGGCCTACTCTTGCACGAATTTCGTGCATCGGGCCTCTTGTAGAAAATAAACCATCACCCTCTTGTTCTTCAATTCACTGCAGTCCCTACTGAGCCTGAATCCAGAAAACCCTGTAGGTATTTGAGATGCAATGGTTGCAAAACAACACACACACACACACACACACACACACACACACACACATGCTAAAGATACCAGGCCAGGGCAGTTAAATGTCAATATTTCCCTGGGTTATTGGACAGGAAGGTGCAGAACTGAACCACACTGTGTTCACATAGTGAAGAAGAAAAATCCAGAATGCATGCCCCTGCTTTTGTTATTCCCGAAGGTGGCCACTCACCTCCAAATGACAGCTGAGCCTGTGGATCCTCCCCTTTCTCTCAAAAGTACAAGTTGCTAATATTGCTATTACTCTTGAAATAATGTCAGCATCCCTACTCAACCTGAAGTTGGAGTACCTCTATTAGTGACTGTGCAGGCTTTGGGAAAATTATGCCTTTGTAAAAAAAAAAATAGATATAGATATAGATACATAATTTTTTTTTCTTTTTTCTCAAACCTCCTGGATTAGTGGTCCCTGTTGCACACAGCCAAGTATGTTCCTGAACGAGGTCAAGGATCCAGCTGGCAAAATCCTGCTTTAGCATAACTTTAAATTCGCCAAGTCAACGCAATGCCACTCTTCTGTTTAAAATTACTGAACAATTAGAACTGTGTGGGCTCTAATTCCAGTCTGAGTCCAACCCTGTATGCAGCTTATTCTTGTGGTGGTGGTTGTTAAAGGGCAACACAGAATCATTGGGAGCAGAGCTTCAGAGCAATAACATTTATGCAAGGAATTTAAACACTGACATCCTCTTTGTTGAAGGCAAAAGGTTTGCCCATAACTCATCACACCTTGAAGATCACAATGGTGTGTGTGTGTGTGTGTGTGTGTGTGTGTGTGTGTGTGTGTATAGGGGTGTTGAG
>NW_005871087.1:3376898-3403096 GCF_000147115.1 Myotis lucifugus
TTATGCTGTGTCCCTGCAACAGAGGAAAGACCCCTCTCAAATTAAGGAATGGTACCCACCTCCTGCCTGCTCAAACTCAAAATCCATAATCCCTACAGCCTCCTTCCCGGGGGGGGGGGGGGTGGTGTACCAGGCCAACCAACATGATGGATACCCTCCAGCCCAGCCCCATGGTTTATCATTCACCAATTTCCCTCCTGGGATCCTTTTCTTATAGAGCAGCGGTTCTCAACCTGTGGGTCGCCACCCCTTTGGCGGTTGAACGACCCTTTCACAGGGGTCGCCTAAGACCATCCTGCATATCAGATATTTACATTACGATTCATAACAGTAGCAACATTACAGTTATGGAGTAGCAACGAAAATAATTTTATGGTTGGGTCACAACATGAGGAACTGTATTTAAAGGGCCAGAAGGTTGAGAACCACTGTTAGAGGATCAAAGCCATTTGTCCTCCCCAGAAATCGGAGGTTCCAAAGAAAATCATTATTTCTAGTTCTGAACCATAGAGGGAGATAAAGCAGGGGGAGGAGGTAATGAAGGGGAGGGAGGCTTCACACACATACGCACACAAACGCACATATACATAGGGACACACATATAAACACGAATACGAGCACACAAACACATGTTCACACACAGACACAGACAAGCACTGCATTGTTAAAGACTCCAGGCAAAAACACCTCATTCCACAAGGCCAAGACCGCTAAACCTGACATAAGAGTTCACCGGACTTGCACCTTTTAAGTGCTAGATGTTTCTCAAGTCAGAGATGCTGCTAATGGGTAAGTCTGGAGTTCGACCGGACTGTGGTTCCAAATTTTACCACCTACTTGCTCTGGCACCTTGTTCAAGTTTAACTTGCTTAACTACCTCGGAGTGTCTCAGTTCCTTCAACATCAAAATGAAGATATTAGCTACTACTATGCGGAATAGTTTTTTGTAAATTAAATACAAAAAGAAATTGTGCACCCAGAACATCGCCTGGTACATATAAGGAGTATAATGAAGGTGGCCTGATTTTAAGAACCACAATAACAATTATATTTATAGGCTCTGGAGATGCCAACTCAAGAATTCCACAGGCAGAGGTAACCCCTAGACATGCAAGGCTTGCAGATGAGGTTGCTCCCTGCCTTCTATCCTTACTGCCCAGTGAGAGCTTTCTCAAGCTATATTCCTCCCCAAGGACTGTGTGGACCTCCCACATTGCTAGACTAGACTTCATTCATGACTGAACTGAATAAGAGTTTCAGGATCCTGAGTGACAGCTCCGTGGCAGGACGGGTTAAGAGGGACATTGTCGATGGCTCCCCAAGCCAACAGAGCTCCTTGCTCTGGGGAGAAACTCAGTATGTTAGGACCTGCTGGAAATCACAGAGTAAAGATAGCATCTTGTCCAGCAGCATTATTTTTATTGGATGGTAAATACTTTCAAATGTAACTTTTAAGTTACAGCAAACATGGATATAAATGGAGTAAAAGGGGAAAAATAAAATTTAAAGGCCTTAGAAGAGGCTATTTTAGGGCATAGGAAGTTCTCTCCTTCATCCTTAAGGTTCCTAGGAAATACCCACTGAGTCCCAATCAATCTCAAGACAACAGCTCAGGTGACTATTATTTTTGCTATTTCATTGGTGAAGAATCGGCACAATTAATCTGCAGTGACAGAAAGTGATTAGTGGTTTCCTAAGGCCAGGATTGGAAGAACTGACCACAAAGGGGCATGAAGGAGCACTTTGGTGTGACAAATACTCCATCCACATCTCAGTGATGGTGGTTACATGGCTGCACACACTTGTCAAAAAAAACTGTATAACTAAAATAAGTATAGTTTATTATATGTAAATATAGCAAAATAAAACTGATTTTAAAAAGCCTTTGGATTTTTAAAACTCTACATAAGGGAATACTTCTCGGCCATAGAAAAGAAGAAGAAAATCTTACCCTTTGAGACAGCACGGATGGACCTGGAGAACATTATGCTAAGTGAAATAAGCCAGTCAGAGAAAGACAAGCACTATATGATTTCACTCATATATCGAATCTAACAAACAAAATGAACTAACAAGCAAAATAGAGACAGACCCATAGATAGAGAGCAGGCTGACAGCTGTCGGGGAGGACAGGGCTGGGGGGTTGGAGATACTGAGCAAAAAAGAAAAAACTCATGGACAAAGAAAACGGTGTAGTGATTGCTGGGGAACGGGGTATGGAGGGAGGTGGACGAGGCTATATGGGGGGATAAATGATGATGGACAGAGACTTGACTTGGGGTGGTGAACACACAATATAGTATACAAATGATGTGTAGAATTTTGCACCTGAACCTTGTATAATTTTGTTAAGCAGTATCACCCCAATACACTGAATAAAAAATTAAGAGTTTTAAGGAGGCTGTTGACTATGAATCCAATTTCAGGTTAAAAAAAAAAATTGGACGCTATTACAAAGTAGAAGAACATTGTGGGGAAGGGCTAGGATAAAGTGGAGAGGGTGGGAGAGGGAGGGACCAGGGCTGAGCTATAATGAGCAATTAGGTCCTAGGAGACGGTGCAGAGAAACATCTCACCAGGGAAAGAGCAGAAAGAAATGAGGCGGAAGACAAGGAAAGAGGGTGGGGCCTAGTGAGCAGAATGGAGGCAGGGGGTGGGCCTCAACATGCAGAGGGGGTTCAGGAGAGGAGAGGTAGCTGGACACAGAGGCATTTCCAGACACAGCCTCTGGTTCTCTGAGCCACCCAGGTCACACCCGCTACCTTCCACTACCCTGAGAGCTCTGAACACAAGCTGTCCCTCTTCCCTCTTCCTTTGGCTCCACGGGCCATTCTCCCTGCTTTGGAGACAGTCTCCTGCCGAGTGTGGCTCCACCGGGGGTTCCATACTTAAAATGATGGACTTATTTTGAGCTCCTGGCAAATCCCTAAGGTTTTTCAATCCAAAGGAAAGATCAAAGAGGAGGCTTGGGGGGGGGGGGGGCTGGGGAAAGGGAAGGGGAATGGGGGGAGAACGAAAACAGAAAACCAACCTGAAGTTTGTTGCCATGTCGCTTTTGATTTTCAGTGTTAATTTGGAAATTGGCTTCAACTTGCTCTGAACCTTTCCACGGAAATATATTACACTGAACACTGAAGTGTTTTAAAAATACTGGCGCACTCTGGTTACCGTCTGTCACTCTTTGCAGCACATAGCAATTTAAAATTATTGGAGCTCTTAAATTAAGTGCTTAAATTTGAAGGTGATCACCACTTTGAGCATGTGGATTGCACAGCTATCTCAGCTATAACAGTGCTTCAATTTTCTTTAAGCAGGTCATTTTGGGGAGCGATAAGGGAGTCTGATTGCCCAGCATGCATTGATTTCAAACTACTGGAGTTGTCAATTCATTTCTACAAAGCACTTCTGTTTGGGTGCAATCTTGCTCTGACGGCTTAAATTGGGCCAAATTGGTCTATACTGCACATGCCCAAAACGCTAATGTACTTTGGTAATCTGCCTTTCTGGGGACAAAATTCACAATCATTTCTGGCTGAGCCAAAAACAGCACACCAGCCGATGTATTTGCCTTTCAAAACACAAGGTCATCTAGGTGGGATTTTCTGTGTGTCTAATGTCAAAAAGATATAAAGGGAATATATGTATTGGTTTTGCAGAGATATTTGGCCCAACGCATAGTTTTCAATTTCTCAAAAATAATATGAATTTTATCAGAATGTAATGCCTGCTGTAGAATTCTGTGTCCTTGCTGGAACCCACAAGTTAACATTTCATAGCATCTGAAATTCTGAGAAGTTACCAGGTTTAGCAAGATGACTGTACACAGGGAACAAAAGAGCTTTTCTCAAATTAAATATGACCTAGTCAAGTTATAAGAAAACGTAAAAAAATTAAAGAGTTTTTTTTAAAAAAGCCAATGACAAAATGTCTTATATGATGGATCCCAAAGTATCCCATTATCAAGTACTCCAAGAAAATGTTTTGCTCTTAAAAATAAGTGGGAAAACTCTGATTCAATTACAACAAAAATAATAATGATAGCTAACATGTATTAAACTATGTGTTTATCTCATGTAATCCTCACAGCACCCCAGGAGGTAACTATTACAGCCCCCTCCCATGTTTTACTATCATATAGAACTTGTCTTTTCATTTATTAAGAATAGGTTTTGATATCTACAAAATAATAATTTAAGGGATGTCAGAGTAAGAAAATAGACACACACACACACATACACACACATTCTCAAAAGGTTTCTTCATAGCAGCTGTAATAAGGTATAACATACATACCATACAATTCAGTCATTGTGTATGCACAGTTCAAATGATGTTTAGTAAATGTATACAGTACTACAATCACCTCCACAATTCAATGTGAGAACATTTCCATCACTCCCAAAGGTTCCTTCATGCCCCTTTTCAGTCAACCTCCAACACCACCCCAAGGTCCAAACAACTCCTGAGCTGGGAATTTCATATAATTGGGATCATTCACTACTAGTCTCCTATGCCTGTCTTCTTTCACGAAGCCTAATGCTTTTGTGGTCCACGTTATAGTAAGTATCAGTAGTTCTTTCCTTTTTATTGCTGACATATAGTGACACCACAGTTGGCAGACATTTTGGTTGTCTCTATTTTTGTGCTATAATAAATAACACTGCTATGACCGCTTGTGTATATGCCTTTGTGTGAACGTATATTGTTAATTATCTTCAAGGGTAGAAACCTAGGTGAATTAGTGATATATAAGGTAAGTTCATCTTTATAAGAAACTGGCACACTATTTTCCAAAAGGGCTAAATCATTTTACCTTTCCATCAGCAATGGATAAAGTTCCATTTTACTGCGAGGAGAGGGAGGCAAAGCAGGATTAGGTACTTTGCCATGATTACACAACTAATATCTGTAAAGCAGGGTCTAGTGCTGAGATTCCTGAACTTAACTTCCAAGAGGCATAGGTTATCTAAGGTTAAACAAATTTCCCTATTATAGGCCTTCAGGAGGAGTTAATTCTCTATTAGTTGTAAGGAGCTTCCAAGAGGAGTTAATACCACGCAGTGCTTGCTGACACACTAGTATTCTGCCCATAGGACCTTTCCTACCTTGGTACTTGTCTTCTGTTGAGTTCCTAAGACACAGAGCCTCAGACAGGGACCTAGGTGTATAGGATTTGTCAAAGAAATATATGAGGGAAGCAGGATAGAAAAGAGAAAGGGCTAATCAAGATGAGATTTCAGGTAGAGTCCAGCTTTAGCCTAATTGGGCGTAAGGAGAAGCTCTGGAACATAAACTACAAAATAGAAATATCTTACCTAGAAGCAAAGGGGCTAGCAATTTGTTCCCCAAGTCAGCCAGTAATTGACTGTGGGCTGCCGTCCTTGGTGGGGCGACAAAGGGGGTTATAATCTTCTATCCTTGGTGCCTCCCAATGGGGGAGAGCAATGCTCAGAGAAGGTGGCTGCTCATAGCTATATGTCCACTCACTGAGTGCGCTGTGCTAGAAATGGGACGTGGGGGGCAACACCCACAGCATCTGTTACAGTAAACTTCTTACGCTCTCATAGACATTAACATGTCAAACTCTTTCTTACCTCTGGGCCTTGCACTTGCTAGTCTAACTTGACAACCTTACCCCAATCCAAACGCAAGCATACTGGCCTCTTCTCACCCCTAAGATCTTAGTTCAAATGTCAGTTTGAAAATAAAATGAAAGAGGAAAGGATGGTGATAATGAGGGTGGTGGTGTGGATCATCAAAACTGGCTATACACTTTCTGCATGATTGATGGTCTCCCTGAGCTGACATACCTCAATCATCAGATGATTACAAAAACAATAAAGCATGCTGGTAGAAGCCACTTCCTTCCATGTTGAGTCACTTTTCTCAGAATCATAGGCCTCCTGTGTGTATGTGCATATCACTCAGGACAGGATAGGTTATGCTGCAGTAACAAATAACCCCCAAATCTCAGTGGCTCCACATAAAAACAATTCACTTGTAGTTTACACTACATATCCACTGTGAGTCACCAGAGGTGGAAAGAGGGGGAGGCACTCAGCTGCCACAGTAATTCACTCAGAAGCCTGGCAGATAGACCAGCTGTCCATCTGAATGGTGCCTATCAGTAACCACCAAACCTGAGGAAGAGAGAATGTTCCAGAGACTCTAGCCTCAGCACTTAAGTGCCCCTGTCCAGAAGTAGCACATGTTGCTTCTGTTCACAACTCATTAAGTAGAACTGCTCATAGGGCCTCAATTTGCCACAAAAGGTCTATGAAGTGCATTGGCCCTATGTGCTCAGAAGAGAAGAGACCCAAGGAAGAACCTGAAGCCTTCCTTTAAGGCTTGACTTCATCTGATCCATAAATACTGTGGCTCTGGTCACTGTTTCCAGTCAATAAAACAGCTCCCTTTCTGATGGCCTCCAGCATTAACCTGGTTTTGAAAAGCACAGAACTTCTAATAATGTAAAGATAAAGAGCAATTGAAGATGGCATGATCAGTGGTTAATGAGCTGGCAAGCATTTTCAAGACACCACTAAAGAACTAGTACTAAATCCCAAGTCATCAGCTAAGTACCTCTGCAGTATTTCAAAATGTAACAGACCATTTCTACTTCACTTTGAGGAAGAGAAATTTCACTTGCATCTATTTCTAAGGTAAATGAAGGTCAAGAAGGCCATAAAACTTATTTTAAGACCAAGCCAGGACAGAGATCTGACAAGGTTATAGAACACACACACACCTTAATTACAGTTCCCAAGTAAAGAGAGAGAATTTAACTATTTCCTTATATTACTATCCATGTAGAGAAAGTCTTTTAAAATTCTGTATCACACACAAAGTCTTTGTAATTAACTTAAAATAAGTCATCTTTTTCAAGGTACTTAGATTTATGATGCAAAGGTAGCTTTTAACTTAATTGTTATTTTTCCCCAGGACCTTCCACACACACAACAGCCAATTAGGAGAGCTTTCTTTTGCTATTCAGCATATATGCAGCTGCTGAAGTGTACTTTAAATCCTTTCTTATGAAATTAGCTAAGTTTAGGATCCTTCCCCATTTGCCTGTGAGTTGCCTAGAATGACAAGATATTCTGAATATTAGAAAAAGTGGATATAAGAGACCACAATCGATTGATATAGTGTTGAGGCATTGTAAGCCATCCATGTCAGCCATGCAAAATTGTATCCCAAAGTTTAAATGAAGAGGATCACAGGAATTGCCCATTTGTTTCCATGGATATAGCAGAAATTCAAGAAATGTGATGAACCACCCAAGAATCAAAGTATCTAATTTTGCTTATATTTGCTCTTTCGTGAAAGTAACTGAATATTTGAAGTAGAAGGTAACCCCTCAGTTACTCACTACTCACTGATTGCTTCTCATCATTTCTTTGGCTACGCACACCTAACTGATAACATGAAAGAAATGTTACATGGTTAGGCTGAAAAAGAATACCATGGACTCTTTGTTTAGCCCTATTTGTAGAATGTGATTTGTTCAAGTCTCTTAAAACAATGAACAGAGAATGGATAACTGCTTTTAATAATATACAGTTTGACCCAGCCAGTGTGGCTCAGCGTTTGAACATCAACCTATGAACTACAGTGATGGCGAACCTATGACACGCGTGTCAGAGGTGACATGCGAACTCATTTTTTTGGTTGATTTTTCTTTGTTAAATGGCATTTAAATATATAAAATAAATATCAAAAATATAAATCTTTGTTTTACTATGGTTGCAAATATCAAAAAATTTCTATATGTGACATGGCACCAGAGTTAAGTTAGGGTTTTTCAAAATGCTGACACGCCGAGCTCAAAAGGTTTGCCATCACTGAACTAGGAGGTCACGGTTTGATTCCCAGTCAGGGCACATGCCCAGGTTGTGGGCTCAATCCCCAGTAGGGGGCATGCAGGAGGCAGCCAATCAATGAATCTCATCATTGATGTTTCTATTCCTTTCTCCCTCTCCCTTCCTCTCTGAAATCAATAAAAATATATTTAAAAAAAATAATATACAGTTTGACTGATATATCTATCCCCTCAGTCTCTCTATGCTGTCCTCCCCGATTTTCCTCAAAAATGCCACATCCATTGAGGCCTGCATGACCTCATGGAAAATGAAGGTGTTTGACTCTTAAAAAAATTAGAACATCTGGAAATAATGATTTCGCCAGGCCATTGAGGCCACAGAGGCTGAAGTTGAGTAGCAGCTGTCCACTTTAGCCTGGGCACATATGCCCTAGTTCAGGGGCCCTCAAACTTTTTAAACAGGGGGCCAGTTCACTGTCCCTCAGACCGTTGGAGGGCCGGACTATAGTTTAAAAAAAAAACTATGAACAAATGCCTATGCACACTGCACATATCTTATTTTGAAGTAAAAAAACAAAACGGGAACAAATACAATATTTGTATTTGCATGTGGCCCGCGGGCCGTAGTTTGAGGACCCCTGCCCTAGTTTGTCATGGGGCCAGTGGTGTGCCTCTGGTAAACATTTAACAGCCAGCTCTTGGGAGAGACAGAGCCCTGATTTGCAGTGTTTAGCAGTTTTGATGGTATAAATACTTCTGCCATGGTTGATTCCAAGATACCACTGGGACATCAGCCAACTTAAAATGCCCTAATAATGTAACCAATGGATCTCATGAGCTGGTGCAAGCATGCTATGGCACAAGCATGCACTATCATAGCTCCAGCACACCACTACACAGTACCCAACACTCCACACCCACACAGTATAGTTACCTGATTGAAAATCATACCTGCTTCACATTCTACCTGCCTTGGCTCTGGGGACATCTAAATTAGCCACCACTAGAGTCCATGACCCTAGTTCTTTCCAGCTACAACATTAGATGATTCCACATCTCAGAGAACACTTTCTACATTAATATCAGGACAGTCAGATATTGCCTCACTATTTTTAGATCTAGAAAGGGCTGCTAGAAGATTGAAATTTCTTATCGGGATTCAGATTTGACTCTACAATCTTCACCATCTTATCCTTGTATTACCGTAACAGCTTCTTGGCTGGTCTCTCCCACTCCACTCTCTCCTTACTTCAACCCTCTCTGCGTCTAGGCAGCCACTGGAATAATTGTCCTCCAACAGCTGAATGAAACCCTCCATCACCATTTTCATCATGTCACTTCCTTACGAGGCAAGCCTAGGAAGCTTCCTGTGGCTTGTCATATCTAATCCAAAACCCCCAGCTTGGCATTCAAACCTGTCCGCCCATAAGCAAGAGCAATAATGCTGGGCTATTGTGGCCTCGCATAACACCACGGAAGGTCTTTGAAATCCCTATAGACCCGCCACATTGCATCTCAATATCCTTATTCACAGAAGACAGCAATAACCAATTCTCATCTTTCATCCGACGAGCTGGAAATCAGAGTATCTAGTAAGCATGCTGCCTGCATACTAAGAGCCACGGATGTGCCACTGGCTCTTTTAACACATGCATGTCCCTGACAAGTCACAAAACCCTGTAAAGACAGATAACATCTCATGTTAACACCTTCAGGGCCATCAGCAAAACAAACCTTCAGACATCCTGTTATTTTCAGTAAGTACTGGGTTTCTCTTCTCCCCAGCTTCTAGGGAAACTATCAGCCCACAGAATGGCAGTCAGAGAATGTCCTGCAAGTTTGAGTCCCTTGGTGCATCCTACTCATCATGAATCAGAATTTGAGAACCAGACTTTATTGAGGAAAGAAGAAACTCACAAAGACAGGATACAGAAGATGCTGTTAAGGTCCCAACCTAGCACACCTGTGTTCGCCTACAGCTCAGGTAAACAGTTTCTAGCATGCAGGAGAGCTTCCTACCTTAAGCAGCTATCATCAATCTTCAACGCTGCCTGAGAGCTTTCTCCCAGAAGCACCTGAGCTGGCTAGGTAGCAAGTAGGTACAATCAGAAAGTGCAAAAAAAATTAATGTCCTCGGGGACAGCCTCTACCAATTGGGGGGTGCGGATGAGTGGACAAATGTCCAGTTCTCATTCTTTGGAGGGATACTTCAAAAGTGCCTTCTACATTGTTCTTCAGAAGGTCCCAGAGACACTGAGCCTCATTTATCCATAGCAGTAATCTACTCGTCAACATACATCTAATGAGCTTTCCTCTGTGCCCCGTCTCACTTTCCTCACAGGTGTTTCCTGTTCTCCCAAATAAACAACCTGAACTCACATCTTGGGCTCTGCTTTTGAAACACCAGAACTAAGGTCTGTGGTCAGTGAGAGAAGGCACAAGTCCCCACCCCCCTACTCTGCCTATGGGGGGTGAGCTGGGTCCCGAGCAATGGCCTGGCCATGCAGTAATGGAATTTTGTTCCAGTGGAGGATTCCCCACCATGCTGTGTCTCCCTTCTTATATTAATGCATCAGTGGTTCTAAACTAGGGGCCATTTGGAGCCCCTGGGGACAGTTGATAATATCTGGCGATATTTTGGGTTGTCGCAACTGGGGATGAGGGTTGCTATGGATACCTAATTGGTTAAGGCCAGGGATGCTGCTAAACATCCTACAATGCTCAGGAAGGCCTCTGCAAGAGAGAATTATCTGGGCCAAAATGTCGATAATGTCAAGGTTGAGAAATCTTGTCATAGAGCACGCATAAGAGTAACCCTGTCTGTAGGGAATAAGCAGACAATTCGGGTACAGTGAGTCTAGATTTGGGTGTCAGCTATTTACAGGTATCCGGGAGCAATATTTCCCCAGCACCTGGAGGCCTCAAGGAGTTAGAGTTCTCATGACGGGGAGAAGGCACAATCCTGTAGGAAGCCAAGCTTGGGAGGGGTGCACTTCTGGGAGCAGACAGACCCCGGTCTGGTTGCTTGTCCACATAACTCAGAGTGAGTCCCCAGGGTGGTTTCTCAAACCTGCACCACAGAAAGGACTAATCACCCAGCCCTCTATCCCTTCTAAAGAGGATATTCTTCAGAACATTCTCTAGGCCTGCAAACACGTGCAATTACATTTTCTTTTTAAAAAGTCCCTTTTCCAAAGTTTTTGACCTGCCAATAAATCATATCGAGAGAGGAAGTCACACCCCCACCCCGCTTCCCACAGCTCCCCATCCCCACTCACCCAAACAAACCACTGGGGGAGAGAGAAAGTCAGTTGCTGAAGTTAACCCACTTGGCTGATACAAAATGAGTAGGACTGACTGAAAATCCACTGGGCACAAAGAACACGGTCACATTGACCTTAAAGGTTCCACCGCTCGAGGATAACATTGTGAGTTCCTCCAGAAGACGGAGCAGCGATCCCAGTGTGAGGCAAATCACAGGGGTCCCAAGAAAAGGAACATCAGACATGACAACAACTGCAGGTGAGGGGCCTGCCTGGAGGGCCTGGACATAAAGGTGCTGCCGGGCCCCCCTCAGGGACACCCTCAGCCCACAGGCCCCTGGAAGAGCACTGCTGGGGAATTCCCATACAACCACCCAGGCAGGCCCCGTGAGCGCCCAGGCTGCCCTAATGGGCCCCGCTCCCATAGGTGGCTTCCTGCCAAAGTAGACAGATGCCTCCCCAACGCTAACTCCACCTGTCTCACATGAAGGCCCCACGTGCTCGGGAACAGCTTTGAAAATCACTAATGGTTTCTTTTTACGGGAAAATAGAGAAGCAAAGAGGTGTAGCAGCCAGCTGACTGACAGAAATCCACCAGCCTGGCAGCCGGCCCCAGCCCGGGAAACAAAAGGGCCTTTGGTTCACCTGTCAAGCCTGTGCTGTTCCTGGGGCCTCGTCCATGGAGCTTATCTGATCCCTTCAGCCAGGTGTGATGGAGCGGAGCGGGCCGACATCATCACCCAGGGTGAGTGGCTGGCCGGCTCTGTCGCCCCAGGGAACACTGGCAATAAGAGCTCTCTCAGCAGCGGCAGCAGCCCGGGAGATTTCCCATTTCTCTCCTCCAAACTGGCAGCTCAGAGGAGGAGGGAGCACTTAGGGGCCTGGGCTGGTTCCCAAGAGTGTACCTACCTTCTGGTCTTGCTTCCTCCTGCTGCCAGGTTCTTCCAAGACATAAAGGAACCTTTCAAAGCTTTGGAGAAACATTATCCAGACTTAATCAGGTGGAATCTTTAATTATTATTAGTTAGTTCTTCTCTTCCATCCATTTTGATGAGCAAATATAGTATTTGGATTTTCTTAGAGTGAAGATTCTCAACGTGTAGTCCCTAGGAGAGGAATCATCCTCATCCGGTAACTTTTCCAAATGCAAGTTCTCAGCCGCCCTCCAACCTTTTTGAGTGGGGAACTCTGGGAGGGGCGGGACCTAGCAATTTAGTTTTAAGCCTTCCAGGTGATTCCAATGCATGCTACAGTTTGCAATCCACTGGCAGAGAGGAACAGAATTCACTGCCAGTGCCAGGTGATTTTAATTCCAGGAAAGTTCACACCTAGACAACGCGTTCCTTCCATGCAAACTTCTTCACTGAAATAGCCTTGGTACCACCGCCCTTCTCCCCAAAATATTATTTACTGACTTCAAGCTTTTCACAATTTGCAATTTAAACTTCTCTGAGTGTGAATGTTATATTAGCATAGATATCTCATAGAATGCAAATGTCTCTAGTCGGATGCATTTCAAAGCCAAAAAGCCCTCACACCTGTCATCCATTAGCGAATTTATTTTACCCTAATACAAACAATCCGAGATGAACCCCATCATCACTTTTTAAACAAAGTGGGTGCGTGTATGAAAAGGATTGTGCGGAGGAGAGGGTGGTGAAGGAAAGAATGTACTTGTACCTGAATGTGTGTGTTAGTATCACAGCCCCGTAGGCAAATATCTCACACAACGTTTATTTAAGGGCTACTTCTTTTAGAATAATATCACCTCTCATGTCTAAAATGTTTTTTAACAAGGTCATAGTCTTTCACTCTGGCTTTCATCGTTCTCTGGAATGATTCCTAAATATAACTCTCGACACTATTTTTAAGCCACCCAAACTGCCCTACCTTCTCCAAATAGCCCAGGGACTTCAGGCCTTTCTGTTTTGCTATGGCTGTGCCCTCATTGACCTCCACTGTGAAGGTTTCCCCAACCCCCACTTAGAATAATTCTTCCTCACCTATCTCCCTACTCAATCAGCAAAGATAAAATTGATAGGTTTGATGGAGCAATTGAAAATAAGCTTTTATTACTCAATGTTGGCAGTAATGTGATGGAGAACTTTCTTTTTTTATTTTTTATTTTTTTTAATATATTTTATTGATTTTTTACAGAGAGGAAGGGAGAGGGATAGAGAGTTAGAAACATCGATGAGAGAGAAACATCGATGCTCTATCCACTGAGCAAAACCGGTTAGGGCAGAACTTTCTTTTTTTAAAAAAAGTGTTTTTATTAATTTTAGAGAGAGAGGAAGGGAGAGAAAGAGAGAGAAATATTGATGTGAGAGAGAAACATCCATAGACTGCCTCTTGTACCCCCCGACTGGGGCTCTGACCAGGAATTAAACCTTTCAGTGCCTGGGACAATGCTCTACCAACTGAGCCACACCAGCCAGGGTGAGAACTTTCATATATTTCCCATGGGGTATACATCACAGCAACTTTTCAGGAAAGCCACCGGGCAGTATGGCCAATGATTCCATAAGTCTACTTTTGAGACTATCTCAAAGACATTTTTAGAAAAATAATGTTTATCTTTTAGGGGATCTGTCCAATCCATAGACCATCATCCTCTCTTCTTTGGTAACTGGTGATAAGTAGCATAAAGGCTGAGGATAGATTTGGAGCTGGCCACCTGGATTTGAAACTTGGCTCTGAAACATGTGTGACATGGGCAAGCAATGTAAATGTTCTGAGTCTCAATGTAATCCATGTAAAATAATAATAGTACTGCCCTGGCCGGTGTGGCTCAGTTAGTTGGAGCATTGTCCCATAAACTGAAAGGTTGTGGTCAGGGCACATACATAGGATTAGGGTTTGATCCCTGGCCAGAGTACATACAGCACATATGGAAGTCAGCCAATTGATGTTCTCTCTCTCTCTCTCTCTCTCTCTCTCTCTCTCTCTCTCTCCCTTTACCTCTTCCTAAAATCAATAAGCATATCCTCAGGTGACGATTTTTTAAAAACTTCCAATTAAAAAATAATAACATAATGATGGTACTACCTCTCCTATGTGAAGGTTGTATGAGATGCCCCATATAAAGCACTTGGTACCACAGTGTCTGATATCCAGCTCAACACTCAGAATGTATTAACTATGATTGCTGTATGACTTTATGCCTCTTCTATAGACAATGGGACCAAGGTGACTGAACATCACATAAGCTGGGTCTATCATAGTTTATTCCTGCAAATTTGGAATTGTGATCGAGAGCCAGTGGGTGAGTCTATTTGTTGCTGGAAGTATAACCTAAAATCTATTCTTCCATGTGGACTGAGAACCTGTGAAGACTGCAGAGAGAGACAGGGGAGAAGCTTTACAACATAATAGCTGACACAAGAAATGGTGAGAGTCTGGGGGTTTCCCAATCCATGGTTCTGCTTTCCACTGGCAGCCTGGTTTTACTGCTGTCCTTGGGTTTTAGGAAACATACAGTTCTGTCCATGCACAGGCTTGTATGTTGATTCTTATCTGTCTGCCCTCTCATATCCAGTCTTTGCCATCCTCTGTCCTGTGCCTTGGGGACTGGCAGTGGGATTGTCATCACCCAGAATCCCTTGCCCTGGCAGCCACATCCTGTTACCTTGTGGTTTCATCTTTGAGCTCTTTTTTGCTGAACTGAATTTTCAATCCTATTATGTTCTTCAATAAAATAAAGCATATGCATGAGATGTTCTTTCACTCCCCGAGTTATAGTGTTCTTCTAGACTAGCTGTTCGCCTTTTCCCTTATGTTTTCCTCCTGTGCAGTGTGTTCTACAGCTGCCATGTGGCTTTCTTCTTGCATCTCACGGTTTTCATGCGACACTTGCCTGGAATTTCTATTTGATCACTACAGGGTGAGTGAGTGAATCCCCCTTAAGTTCCCTTCCTATTTGTATCTTTCTAAACAACAAATAAAGCCTGGGCATCCCAGGTCCTAGCACATTGTTCTTGTGTTTATTTTTGTTATGGTGGATCCAGCAACTTGAGTGGAATGGCTGAACGAAAAGGAGAAGAAAGCTTAGCTGAGATGGTGAGCATCATTATTGGAAGATCTGGGTTCTCTAACGCCCAGATAGATGTCCATATTAAACCAGAGTCTATGCCACCAATGTAACAGAGATATGTCAGAGATACGTCATGTCACACTATAATCCTTTAGTCCTTTTCTTGGCTGTCACTTGGGGAAATTTAGGGTATTCCATTATTTCCATTTCTTATTTTTTCTATTGGTGATCTATTTTTTGTTTACTTGCTAGTTTTTCCTAGTTTCCTTAAAGGAAGAATCCATAGGTGGTGTATCCTCTCACCCTGGGAGCTGTTCTGAGTGTTACCACTTTAAGGGGGAGCCCTGGGGCCCTTCATTCTCATTTAGCTGTTTCACTATCCCTCATCAAAAGAGAGAAGAGTGAAGAAAAATTCCTTGTTTCACTTTTCTCCAGTTTGGGGATGATTAATGGCAATGTTAGGGATTGTGTAGACTCTGTGGCAGATACTACTATATAAACCCTTTCCCTTTCTTCCTGGGACACATGTAGACTACATTTCCCAGCCTCCCTTGCAGTTAAGGGTTGCCATGTCACAGAGGTCTTCTGGCCAAGTGAAGTTGGCCACTTCCAAGCTTATTCCATAAGAACTTCTCATTTGTTGGTCTTTCCTTTTAATGGAGAGGACTTTTATGATCTAGGAGGAAGAATCCATGGATGGAAAGAGCCCGGAAGCTATCTCACAAGATATAACTATCTTGTTATATAAGGAGGGAGAAGGAAACTTGTAGCTAGTTAAACACTGAGGTTTCAACATTTCGTGTTTCAACATTTAGCCTACTCTGAATAATATACTCACCAATATTGCTTTTTAAGTTTTAGAGCTATGGTTCAGAGTTATGTCATGCGACACTATAATCCTTTAGTTCTTTTCTTGCCTGTCACTTGGAGGAAATTTAGGGCATTCAATTATTTCCATTTCTTATTTTTTTCTATGGGTGATCTACTTTTGTTTACTTGCTAGTTTTTTCCTAGTTTCATGCATTTCATTAGGGATATTTGTAAACCCATGTTATGTGGTCATTGTTACCTGGAAGTGACTTAGCATTTCTTTAATCTATTTTAACCATTTTTCCATTGGACCTTGCAATGTATGTAGGTGATTACAAGCTGGTTTCTTTTTCAGACTGCAAGTTCTTGAATTCAAAAATGATGACCTACTTTCCTGGTAACTTTCATGGGTATCAGAGCAGTTGGTTCATACTAGGCACCTAATATTTTCAGACTAGTAGGTATACTTGTCATCAGTAAGACTGGACAACTAGGCCCAGAATTTTGTCTGCAAGTTGCAGCTAAAGGTTAATACAAGTGGATTAAGCACTGAAAATAAACACAAAGTGTAAGGTGCAAATACATCTATCCGTAGTTACACAAAAGATTCAGCCAATGAATTTCAACTGCTCATCATTTTACCTGCAATAAGAAAAAGAAACACAATTTACAGAAGTGCAAAATTCCTTGTCAATGATACGGAATTAATCAACAAATCTACTTTGAACATATTAACAGAAACCCAAGTAGAAGTTTTGAAACTGTTAATAGTGCTTAAACACCGGCATGTCAATTTTGCTGCCTAGTGATCAACACATTTTATGATACCGATCTCTCAACAAATCTCCAATAATATAATTCAATTTTTCCTTTAAAGTGTGCAATCAACCTGGTTGCTTTGAAGTACATTGGTACAGTACTTTTTAACTCTTGATTCTGAAAATTGTAAAAATCAACAGACTCTTAGAGGAGCCATGAGATTTATAAATGGAACCAAATGGACAATTGTCATATTTTCACTTTTTCTGGGCTTCCTTTGATATCCTCTGTCCAAGATCCCTGTCTATTCACAGAAATTCAAGGCCATGGCTGGTAGTCACTGAAAACTAAAATTTAAGCTAGAACTAAAGTGAGATTTGCCTTTATTCCTCTTTCCTGTCTGTATATCTATCTCTCCATCATGAATTGGAAAAAAATCCTTTCCTACCAAGTGATATTCCCAAATTTACATCTTCTCTGAGTTCTAGAACCCACTGACTACTCAGTCTCCACATGGATGTCATACAGGCACCTGAAAGTGATGTGTTTAAGACAAGTCTTGACTGCCACCATCCCTGTCCTACCCTAACCTTTCTGGGTAGTGTTCACCATCTCAGTTTATGTCCCATTGTAATCATCACAATTCAGGGAACTATCTCTGATTACATTTTTATTACATTGTCTTCCTTACTCTGTTTATCTCTAGAAAATCTGTCATTTCTTTCTCAAAGATGTATTTCTTTACATCTGTTCTTTTACAAAACCGATCTTGGTCATCCTCGCAACTCACCTGGACCCCAGCGATAGCTTCCTAATTGGTTTCCTTCTTCTACTCTAATGTATTGCCAATCTATCGACTTCATACAATCAACACTATATTTTAAAAACACAAATAAAGTCACTAGCCTCTTAAAGCCTAAGACACTAAATAATTTCACCCCTATTGCTCTCTACACACAGTCCATATTATTTTCCTCCTTCAACATCTCCTGTCCGCCATAGTTGTCATCCTTTAAGTTTGTCCTACATGCCCAGTTCTTTTCCATTGCATTTGGCTTTTGCATTTGTCATTTCATCTCCTGTTAAATCCCCCTCCCCACCCTGAAATGGCGACTTCCTTATTCTTCCCATCTTACTTTAACTGTCACCTCCTCTGAGAAGCCTTCCCAAATCTCCCTCCTGGATCTTTTCTACCTGGGACATTGTTTTGTTCACTCAATGTCTTGTTTAATGCTCGACACTTAGTTGAGGCTTAATAAATATGACATAAATAAGTGAATAAATGATTATGATAATTTCTTTAAGTGAGAGAACCACTGTGATTGAGATGACACTTTTCTCATTGTTTGTTAATTTATAAGTTAACTATTACCCATCTTTTGTAGCAAAACAGGTGAAGTTTTCTTTTTTCTTTTTCTAAAGAAGGGTTGTCTGTTGCTTCAGACAAGCGTATTGATTTTAGAGAGAGAGGAAAGGAAAGGAAGAGAGAGAGAAACAACAACCTCAGAGTGAAATATCAATGCATGCCCCAATCAGGAATTGAACCTGCAACCTGGGCATATGCCCTGACTGGAAGTAGAACCTGGGGACCTTTCGATGTATAGACGATACTCCAACCAGCTGAGCCACACCAGCCAGGAAAAAACAGGTGAAGTTTTTCATGAAGCAAAGTGAGGAGTTGTTTTTGCTCCCCAAAGGGAGAAAAAAAAGCCTGCTGGTTCTGATAGAGATAGTGTTGGTAAGGTTAAGATTTAATGAAAAGAGAGATTAGAAGTAGTTTACAGGAGCAGTTTATTTACCTAATATGAAGTAGAAGTGAACCCCTCCTTTGTCGATACTATAAACTCTATCTTGCTCACTAATTCAATACATTCTAAAAATATCAAGAAGTGCAAACCTTGCATCTGGATTAGCATGGATTAGACCAGTGCTCATATAATTTAGGGCCATCCAGGAAACATGCTCGCATAGACAAAGGAATCAGAGGATGAGGGAGAAGGTGACATTTTCATGACCTTGTAAAATAAAAGGATCTATATGCTCAGTGAAATAAGCCAGTCAGTGAAAGACAAATACTATGTGATCTCAGTTATATGTGGAATCCAATGAACAAAATAAACGTACAAACAAAATAGAAACAGAGGCAAGGATACATGGAACAGACTGACAGCTGTCAGAGAGGAGGGAGGAAGGGGGACTGGAAGAAAGAAGGTGAAGGTATTAGCCAAAGAACATGTATGCATAACCCAGACACAGACAACAGTGGTGATGGCCAGAGGGAAGGGGGTGTGAGAGGGGATGGGGGGACAAGGATGGAAAATGGGGACACCTATAATATTGTAAAAATAAAGTTAATAAAATAAAAGAATTTCTAGAACAAGATATAACATGCACAAAACATAAAAGAAAACTTGGTATCTTTGAATATATTAAAATCAAAATTACCTTTACAACCCACTATGAACAAAAGGCAAAGACAAGCCACAGACTGGAAAATACATTTGTTGTGCATATAACCAACACTATTTTAGTACGCAGCATATATAAAGAACTCCAGCATTTCTCTTTGGAGAGCAATTTGGCAATATCTAGTAAAGTTAAAGATATTCATATCCAAAAATTTAGCAATTCCATTGTAGGCTAACCCTCTGGAGAACCCTTATACATGGAAACATGGAAAAGAATGTTGTTTGCCTCATCGTTTGTAATGGTGAAAAACTGAAACCCTTCTAAGAAAATGGATAAATAAATTATGGCAAAATCATACAAAAGAAAACTATGCAGAAGTTGTAAAATGCAAAAGCCTGTATACCGAAACTATTTATCACTTATGGATGTAAAATTATGTATTAAAAATATAAAAACATGCATGAGAATAAAAAAATCACATTTATGATAATGGCTCTTTCTGGAACAGGAAGGCAAAGGAATGAAATCAGCAAGTCTGGGGGAAATACGTGATCTGATAAGAGTGGAAGGGGCATCCATGGGGCTCATTATATTTGCATTAGAATCACTTGTATATGTAAAATCTCAAAAAATTACACTAAAAATAAAAAACAACAGGAAAAAATATAAAGAGGAAAAATGGAATAAAGTAAAATGAAACTGAACAAGGGTTCACACACAAAAAACAGACAGTCTACATTACCACCCACGTGGCAAAAAAATGATTCTAAAACTAGAACATTTAGTCCTGGCTGGTGTTCAGTGGTTAGAGTGTCAGCCCAGGCACTAAAGAGTCACAGATATGACTCCCAGTCAAGGGCGTGTACCTGGGTTGCAGGTTCCATTCTGGTCCCTCATCTGGGCGTGTGCAGGTGGCAACCAATCAATGTGTCTCTTTCATTTCAATGTTTCTCTCTTTCTACTCCCCACCCCCCCTCCCTTCCTTCCACTCTCTCTATAAATCAATGGGAAAAAATGGTGAGGGTTAACAAAAACAAATAAATAAAATAAAACTAGAACATTTACTTAAAGAATCACTTAAATTGTATTTATAATTGTAGGAACTAAGTCCTTGCATGAAGACCATGGTATTGAATGAATTCAAAAGTTTCATAACCACAAAATTTGGGAGTCTCCACAGCTTGTGCAACCACTTCTTCATTTCTAGGAAAAAGAATAGAAGTCAACCCAATTCTTTCTCCCACCACTCAGCTATATGCAGTGTAGTTCGCTAGGAGAGGTTAAGTATCTTGCTTGGTGGACCTATTTCTGGGGGCATAAAGTTCATCTCTAAAAGCAAATGAAATTATATTGTCATAAGTAGGTAAAAGTTCTGGCCAACGCGCACCATACCCAGTGCCCAGTGAATCACTGCAGGCTGTTCTCTTTGCCTAAAATAACGCAGGGAACTTGGTGCTGGAGGAAGCCGCGATCTTTCTTTCTACTCCCCAAGCAGCAAGTGCATGCCTCTGCCTTGATGGCTGTGAGCAAACTTCCTAAGATAGTGGGGAGAAGAAACAATTACAGCAAAACTTTGGACTCTGAGGAGGAAGAAAATAGGTCATGTTTTTGTCTCATCTTGCTCATCTTTGGAGGAACTAAATTCACTTTGAATCAACTAGGGATTTAACCTTCCTGTAAAAAGGCTAAGATTTTTATCATAATATAAAACCTGACACAATTACAATTGAATTCAAACTGGAGTTGCTTTTGGTCTTTGTTTTTCCCGGAAGCTCTGACAGACACTAGTGCCCAAAAGAAATTAGCAATGCAAAAGGATATTCTTTCTTTAAAATAAATCAGGACACTTCACTTTATTTCCTATGTTTTCTCCAGTAGCCAGTAGCAATGACAATCGTTGGCCAATGGGGTCTCATCCTGGGAGAAGTTTCGACAGGAGTGCTTTCCTTGCTGCCTTCCAACTATGGCCAGGGTACACGGGACTTATATTCCCAAGGAATTGTTGCCATTGTCCCAGCTTCTGGAGTTTAGAGACAGGAACCATCCACTCCAGCAAGTACATGTCACCCCTGCCTTCCACAGTGACAGGTTATGCCACAGACAGTGACAGGTTATGCTGGCTCCATTTAAAACAGGCCAAGTCCAGGTTGTGAGGCAGAATCCATTTCATTTTATTATTTTATTGTATTTTTCAAATATTTTTATTGATTTCAGAGAGGAAGGGAGAGGGAAAGAGAGACAGAAACACCAATGATGAGAGAGAATCACTGATCAGCTGCCTCCTGCATGCCCCACACTAGGGATCGAGCCCACAACCCAGGCATGTGCCCTAACCAGGAATTGAACCATGACCTCCTGGTTCATAGGTCGATGCTCAACCACTGAGCCATGCAGGCCCAGCAGAATCTATTTTATTTTAAACTACTTCCAGCCTACATTGTGTAATGTAAATGAATGTGACACCTGGGGGGCGGAGGGGAGAACATAGATTTCCTATCTGAGTGATATCATTGTAATTAACCTAGTTATTAATAACAGGAAAGAAGCAAAGGGAAGGCCAAATTTTATAGACATGTCATTTGGGCAGCTTCACCAGGCAGCTAAAGCTTTACACTCCCCAGGGAGCCGCTGGTCTATTCCACCTGCAAATTGTTGCGGGGAGGGGGGAGAGAGAGAAACTGAATGGGGGGAGAATAGACACATGCTCAATAAAGTTGGGGTGACATAGGGAAGGTACTTGCCTGTCAGTCACACCGGGGAACAGGTCATTGGCTGGAACGGGTGTGGCCGTTGCAAGGGCACAACATTTGGGATACTTAACTCCCTAAACAAAGGAACTCACCCTTTCGCTCCTCTTCATGTGCTTGGCTTTCTTGGAACTCTTGCTACAGGGGGCACACTCTCTTGGCTCTCCTGCATTCCCCACAGGGGACTCAAGAACTGCAGCCAGCCTGATGCTCAACTGGACCCGGTTGCAATATGGAACGTAAATGCTGGACACTGGCTTTGCTTTTTGTTCTACTGAATCCCCAGCTCCACTTCTTCTAGGGCTGGACTAAGGGAAATGGGACTTTAGGAACTCAGGGATGTATTTCCAACACAAAAATCACTCATCCTCCTGTGTGAGTCTCAGAAAATTATTTTCCTGAAGATATTGTAAGGACTCCGCCCCCAGCACTCAATGGGGAAAGGGATACCTAAACTTCCCCAGTAGCATGAGGATACTCCAGGGGAGGTTAGTTCAGTTATTCAGGAGACCGCACACCAGAGGTGGCATCTACAAGGCTTCAGTTAGCTTGATCTCTGATCTACAGAGAAGTGTGTTAATTAGAATAATGAATATTATAAATAAATGAATTTTCACTGGTGAAATCAATGGCTTGTTAATAATGGATATTAGATATGGGCTTTCATTGGTGAAAATGATGGTGTTCAAGATACAAGGGTGGGCTAGAATACAACAGATACAGTCCTCCTCTTATATGAACAGAGAATTTTTAAAAGTCTACAAAATTATACCTTCTACCCTTACTAATGGCTCCCTAAGTTTGAGTTCTACCTAATCCTGGGATACATGTTTAAGAGATTATTGATCATTTGGTCTAAAAAGAAAAATGGTTAGAAAATGTACACCACAGAAATTTGCACATTTGCCTTGAGTGAAATTTCCATACACAGTGATATTGGAACAGACAAAGGACAGAGAACAGGATTTCATTGAGTTTACAGAACTCTGTTTGCTTGATTTAGATTTCAGATGTACAGAAGAAGGCTATTCGAGACTCATTTCCCTTAAACTGCATGAAGATACTGGGAGGGGAATTTCAAATATTACCTATCTTTACTACTAAAAGGAAGCCATTGGTTGTGCCTAGCCAATTAGATTTAAGTCAGTTTTAAGCATAAAAACTAAGGCAAACTCAAATAATGGCTTGAGAGGAAGCAAATGGGAAAAGATCAGAGGATGTAATTAGGCAATAAATGGCTGATGGGAAAAGAAGTTAGAGACAGGTGGACTTACAGGAAGAAAGAGAAGTAAAAAAAAAAAGAATTGAACATACCAATGAGGAGTGGGAATGTTGAAAACAAATCAGTATTATTAAAATATATATTCAAAACTTGGGAATAAGATAAAAGAATGACTGCATGTCCTTTCAGAGGGATAGGAATATTGTCTAACAGGTCTTCTCCAGTATTATGTATTTTTCTAGGAGACAGCACCTTTATTTAATTATTTAGCATTGATTAGCACTTTTTAAATTTTTCATTATTCATTATTGATTTCAGAGAGGAAAGGAGAGGGAGAGAAAGACAGAAACATCAATGATGAGAGAGAATCATCGATTGGCTGCCCCCTGCACACCCCACTCTGGGGATCAAGTCCACAACCCTGGCATGTACCCTGACCAGGAATCAAACCATGACCTCCTGGTTCATAGGTCGATGCACAACCACTGAGCCACGCCAGCCGGGCTAGGACTCATAAATTTTGAAGTTATATGTTAACTTTAGATTTTATCTGATAGAATTACAAATGGTATCTGAACAACAGATAGAAATGGTAATGCAAAACTTACCATTTTTTATTACTTATATTTTTACCATTTTACCAGTTTTATTGTCCTGTAGAAAGTGAACAAATTTTATATCTTATTCCAGCAGTCATTTTATCCAGACATTGTTTTTCAAATTCTCTTTGAATCAGCTTTAATATCCTGTTGGTTCCCTCATTAATGAATTAAATAAATCTTTGGCGTGATAGTCATGTTTTACAGTTTTTAAAAAATATACTTTGGCAGGAAGTTGGAAGAGTTGTCAAAACATTTACAAGTAGCTTATAGTTGCTCAAAGAGCTAAGAGACAGATCGCTGTTTTATTATTATTGCTCTCCAAACACTTACATAGGAAGATACTAATGTTTCCTTTGGGAGGAAGTATTTCATTCCCATTTAACAGAGAAGAAAACTGAGCTTGAGAAGGTTAATTAAGTAAGTTTGCCCTTATTAAAAGTACCAGAGCTTTTACTTAAAAGAATGCTGAGTCTTTCCCCCAAGTTATACAACTGTTAGAGCCCATGAATAAAATTAGAAAATGAAATTAAAGAGCTGCCACATAATTATACTTCCATCTTAAGAAACCCCTTAGTGCTAATGTTCCGTGTTGCTCCAGGCATTTTTCGAAAGCCACTTAGTGCAATCTGACCAAGACTTCCAGTGCCCAGGGCAGATTTTGCTTAGGCTGTGAGGTGATCTGCATTCTTCTCAAGAAAACAAGGATATTTTCTGGGTTCCTTCCTACAAATCTTCCCAATAGTTGGGTGAAATAATCTTGGCTTTGGTTATAACTATGGCATTTGGAGAGCAATGCAATTATTGCCATTTTTGCAATGTTAGAGAATGGGAGAAAAGGCATCCAAAAAGATCAAAATGTTCTAAAACCAACATTCCCCCCACTTTGTTTTGAGACCAAGGTTTTAAAAAGTCTAGCTTTCACCTCATTGCTTTACTTTTTTTTTATTTCTTTTAAACATGAACATTGATTTTTTTCCTCCTCTTCTTTGTTATTTTTCAATTACAATTTATTTTGTATTAGTTTCAGGTGTACAGCATAGTCCTTTACAAAGTGGTCCCTTCCCCCATCCGATATTTCCAGTATCCACCTAGCACCATGCACAGTAATTACAATAGTGTTGAATATATTCCCTGTGCTGTACTTTACATCCCCATGACTATGTAACTGCCAATTTGTACTTCTTAGTCCCTTCACCTTTTCACCTCACCACCCCCTCCTTCCCGTGGTAACGATCAGTCTGTTCTCTATATCTATGAGTCTATTTCTATTTTGAACAGGAAGATTAATTTTGATATTCAGAGAGAAGACTGGGAAATAAGAATTTCACCAAGACCCCCAACGAAGCGATGCTGAGAGCTGTGAAGATGAAAAAGATTGCTGATTATCAGATCATCCCATTTGTTGTATCTTCTGATGCCCTGAACTATGCTAGATACCTGCACTTGAGGAATTTAGAGTCTACTTTTATAAAACAAAGTGAACATAGAACAGATAGCTCAGTAATCCAGTATTAAATGTTGTAAGATCGACTCTAAATGTTATAGAAATTCAAAAAGTTGAGGATAGGGTAGAAGAGGGGAAAGGTGATCTGGTGACACAGGTAAGTTTGAATGCAGTCATCATAGTCCATCAGGGTCTATGGACTTAGTAAAGTATCATAATCTATTACAGTAATTTGTAAAGCAGGAAAGAAAGCTCTCCAAGGGCGAGGGAAATCTGTCTGCAGAGAGTTTGTGATGTAAAATCACAATAATAATAAAGTACTATTTATTGAGTCCTTTTTGTAAGGTATAGTAAGTAGCAATGTACACATATGTCATGTCTATTTAATTTCATCTGATCCTCAGTCCTGTGAGATAGAAGAAAATTACACCCATTTTACAGATGAGAAGACTCCATGCGTGTGCACATGGCACATGTGTGCCAGGGGTGGAGATGGGACAGTCACTTGGTGAAGTTGCAAGGTGCTAAGAGACCTTGAATGGGAAGCTGCAGAGTCTGGGCTTGAAACAATAGGCATTCAAGAATGATTGTAGATTTTTTTTTTCTCCAGTATAGGACAGTTAAAATAAATCAGGATAAAAAAATGAAAGAACCTGAATTCTAGATACATATTCCTTGCCATCTCCAAAAGATTAGTTCCTTCTATTTAAAAAATATGTTTTACCTTCATAGAGTTATATATATATGCTAGAGGCCTGTTGCACGAAGAGATTCGTGCAATAGGCCTCTCCTTCCCCTGGCTGCTGGCACCAGTTTTCCTCTGGCACCCGGGACCCAGGCTTTCACTCTGGCTGAGCTCCAGCCAGAGCCCCCCCCCCCCCCCCCCCGTGCCAGAGGAAAACTGGTGCCAGCAGCCGGTGAAAGGAGAAGCCTATTGCACGAATCTCTTCATGTCTTTTAGTTTTCTTAAAACATATTATATACTCAATCGCAGCCTGGAGACACGCTCAATGGAAGGAACTACTCTTTGGTAGAAGGTCCACCAATGCAGGGTTTAGGGGGCGCTAGGGACCGCTGTACACAGTTC